>NW_027282569.1:0-38357 GCF_046629955.1 Centroberyx affinis | reverse complement strand
GTTACTATTTTCCTCATCAGAATTGTAATCAGTAATCCTACACTAACTAATGTATTACTTTCCATTACTTTCCATGGAAAATTACAAAGTTCAGGAAATTAATTTCAGTTTTGCATACAGATGCAAATTTTCTTCTGCGCCACATTTTATAAAGACTTAGAATGTATATGTTTTTTCACAAATATCTGTAATGAGAATACATTTATTTTTTGGTAACATAATGGAATACAGTTTCTTTTTTTTGTATAAAATTGTATTTATAAAACAAAATGCCACTACAAGTACTCTGTTACGAGCCAACGCTGTTCACAGTACACATCATGGTTAAGTAGTATCAAACTGTTCTAAGAGGATTTCAAGGGAAAAAAAGCTTACATAAATTGATTTTTGCTTATATTGGGGGTTGTTTGCCTTTATTTACCACTATATCACTGGGGTGGTGCACACACACACACACACACAGACTCCTGCACACATGCACAGATACAAAGGCACACTAGCTTTGTCAGCAGAGTCCAGGCGGCAGGGAGCTGGCTGTCTCCGCATGCTGGCTTAGGACGGGGGGGGGATTGTTTTACCGCAGCCTAATAAACCTGCTACTTCATTTACAGGCTGATGAATGGGTGCAGGCTAAACAGGGCGACGGCGCTGACAGGAAAGGGATGGCTGCGGTGGCCAATCTCCGTGCCACAGCCAGGGGAGGTAAGGAGAGGACACACAGTCCAAAAACTTGGGCAGGCAGCCTAGGATACATGGGATTTAGACATGCACACACACACGCGCGCGCGCACACACACACGCACGCACATAAGGTCTCAACACGGTTGGCCTCTCTGCAGTTTCCAATGTAAAACTAGAAGTGGAAATTCGAGAATAGCAATTTGAGAATTTCAATATTCGCTCTTGTCAAATATTACTTTTCAGCATGTCATCAGAAATGATGTGATGCTGTTTGACTTTGTGACTTGAATTCATGGAGAAAAAAAATGGATGATCCCATTTTGCCTGGCTCAAACAGTACTTGCAAATACTGGTTTGTTTCATCCTGCTGTGGTACCGGTTTGTTTTATTCTTCTTTGGTACCACATATGGATAAAACAATGAGTGTCAGAGAGTTTAGACACTCACAGAAAGGTACCAGTAGTGAGGCGTGGGGGCAGGTAGGGGTTAAGTATTTTACTCAAGGATCCAAGGGACTAAACCTGTTTTGTCCTCACAAACCACTAGGTAATTCTGCTGCTGTGAATTTTTTTCTATGACTGACAAATAATCTGACACTAACGGAATTGTCTCTATGCCATAAACCCCACCCACTTGGTACTCCATGCAGACTAAAACAAACAAAAATAATTTCCAAGTATTATTTGAGCCAGGTCTCTTTTCTGCTCAAGATTTAAATATGTCTTTCATTTTCTTTCTACAACTTCTGAAGCTATGTTTCATTTTCAGACTTGATTTCTCAATGAACTGATAATTACTCATGCCCGCTCATCCCACTCGGGCCTATCTGTACATGTGACCATGCACTAAAACAAATAGCCACGCTGACCTGACCCTGCTCACTGAGATGTCCCAGAAGCTGAAGTCTTGCTGTGTTTTCCTACAGGTAGCATTCCTGTAGGAAACGGATGTGAGGATGACCACCAGAAGCACGCTGGTGGAAATATTGACTGGTAGTGATCCATCACAGAGTTTCCTGCCTCTGACTCTTCAAAGCCTCAAGAGACAGGAAGTCTTTTCCTTTCCTCTTCACATAACCCAGTGGATGCATGTGGTTGAGAAGATTTGTTGAAGGGGTGATCTGCCTTTT
This sequence comes from Centroberyx affinis, assembly GCF_046629955.1. Lineage (NCBI taxonomy): Eukaryota > Metazoa > Chordata > Actinopteri > Beryciformes > Berycidae > Centroberyx > Centroberyx affinis. The sequence goes on along the minus strand of NW_027282569.1, from coordinate 36,547 downwards.
CCAAACTTTTTTACTGTGATCCATGACATTTCAAACCCCGTCCATCAAGACGTGTTTCCAGGATGTAGGACAGATTTGTTGACCATAAAAAAGGATCTGGGTGATCTGCAGTGAGTGATTGATGACATTCTGCATGAGGGATTCACCTCATTTTGAACTCACAGTTTATCCAGTAACCCACGACAACCGGATTTCCTACTATTCCTGAAACAAATGTATATGCATGCTCTCTCATCCCTGTAATTGACTAGCTTTGAATAGTTTAATAGTTTTTGAACTTTGTGATTTTACTTTTTCTTAACTACTTTGACTTTTACTTTGCAAAATTTAAATTACAGTACAAATTTTGTAGGCGGGACTATTCTAATTTACATCTGTATCATACCTGCACGGTGTGGAGGAAATGTTAACTAACTGTAACATTAAATGCTCAAATTTGTATTGGTTTGTTAGCTTGTTTGTTGCCTAGCTTGTTTGATTGCTTTGCTAGCTAGTTGGATAGCGACTAGCAAAAGAAACATGAATTGTTATTGAATAACAGGGTTTGGCATTTTCAGCTTTTTTTAAAATCACAGATCAAAAAATGCATTTCATGATATTATTAAAGGACAACAAAGTTAATAATAACATGTAATATCACATATTGAAGTCTTTGTTCTTTCATTCTTACTTTGCATGAGAAAGATCAGACTGTAACATCTGTAATTTTACTTCTACTGAAGTAAATTTTCGACAAAGTAGTGCGGATGGGCAGATTTTAGTTGCTACCACCTATAGTGGTAAATAAAAAAGTAGATAAACTATGGTCTATATTTTCAGAAAAGCATTAATTTATGCTTTTTGCCCTTGAAAGACCCTATCTTCATATAACTTAGATCAGTTTGATACTACTTACTTTTATGTATATGAAAATGTATGTCATAAATATTAATGTCAGCCTAAACAGGTGGGTGAACTCTATTCCACGAATGAAAAGGATGGTAAACTGGTGTGTTTAGCTGGGTTTACCCTCCACTATAACTCTGTTTGGTTCTCTTCCCACCCCTGTCAGTGTGACTCAGGCCCACGTGTGCTGGTATGCACATCGGTGTCACAGCTGTGCTGCCCATCGCTCAAGAAATGGGCCGATGAAAGGAGCTCCGTTCCTCCTCACTCCTCCTCCTCCCGCTCCCGTCACCTCCTCCTCTCCTGCTCGGCCCTGACAGCACGGCTGACCCCTTTCCCCTTGTCAGCACCCAGGTATAATGTGACCTGTCACCAAGGCCCACTCCACCTCAGGCAGGGCCCAGCAGCTGGCTGCCCCGCGGTGAGGCACGGGATGGAGGGTGGGGTGGGGAGGGGAGGGGTGGGGAGGGACACTCTCAGGTTGTGTGGGGATACTAGATGGTTAGGGTGAGGGTTTAGTGTGCAGTGGCATTGACAAGATAAGACGAAACTTTAATGGGAAGCAGGGTTAGGGTTAGGGTTAGGGTAGCACAAGAGTAGAAATATGAATGAAAAAGTTTTCTCTCTCTCAGTATGTTCTATTGCTGTCAAAGAAAAATATGTATGTAAATGTAAATGTAATATATATGAAAATATACCAATAATAGCAAATAAAAGAAAAGAATAAAACCAAGAAAAAACAACAAATATTTGAATTTACAGTATATATGCAGGACATACAAAATGTGTGCCGTATTCACATGAACATGTCTCCAGAAGGCCGTACTGTAAATACAGTATGTACAGAAAGTTTAGGTGTGTTCTAGGTGTGCGTGTGCTTTGTAAGAAACTATTGGACAGAGAGAAATACAGTAGTATGCACACGATGCCGCCTTAATGCTACACATGAACACATGGTAAGCATGAACAAATGAAAAAATGGACATCCACAAATTCACAAGCACACCCATAGAAACACCTGCGTACACAGACACACACACGCACACACGTCTAACCTACATAGAAATGTCCTGAGTTTGCGACCCCATTCAGTTAACAACAGGCCTCTCAGGAATCTCCCAGCAGCGTGAAAAGAAACAAGAGAGACACACGGGTGGAAAAAAAAACACGTCACGAAAGAAGAAAGAGAGGTAGTTACAGAGGGAGGATTTCTCCTCTGGGGGTTTTGTTGTCAATTGCCAAAAGGGAGGACCTAGATTCCTATCAGGACTGGAAGGTGAGATGAGGAGACGGTGGCAGTAGAAGAACAGGCTTTACCTAGTGGGAACACAGTGTTGCCTGACATCTTACTATTTACATGTAATGATTTATGCACACACACTTAGCATTTAACCGCGCCACAGGGCAATGTCTCAGCCTATTTGATGGCGCTCCAACTGCCAACAACACTTGTGTCATGTGAACTGAATTTGACCCGACATACTGCTGATGTTTCTACAGTTACGCCCTACAGCTTCACAGCATTAGACCTGTCAGTGTGTGGCCTGTCGCCCCGGTATTGTATGTAACACAAGTCTGTTGTGCCCAGTCACAAGATCCCAAGAGGAACCGTGCCGCTATTTATTACTTTACATGTATTTTTTGAACCCTACTTATTCAGATGATGAGTTCAAGGACTTCTTCCCAGGTGCTTGATGAAAAGAGCCCAACCCCTCCCTCCACCCCCCTCTCACTGACACACACACATATATACACACAGGTGACAGTGTGTGTTTGGGTATGGGGTGTGTGATTCAGTGCGGTGCAGGCTGTGGATGGGCCGACCCCATTAGAGGGGAGGGGGGGGGGTTTGTTGGCTCGGCTGTGGCCTGGGCTGCTCGCTCGCAGGATAATTTACGGCCCCTTCATCCTGGCGGAATGTGTTTGTAGCCAGGCGTAATGGAGGCCATCCATTCTCCCTGTCAGCGTTGGGAAACACTTTTTTAGCTGGCTACGGGAGGAAATGTTTGACAGAGAGAGGGCAAAGCTGTTTCTATGCATGGTAGCTTGCTAGGAAGGAGCGCTTGTGGGCTTCAGTGTTTGTGGGAATACGGGTGTGTGAAAGATGCTGTTTGTTTTAAGCGTTTCTCATTTTATGAATGTGTCCGCTTATGGTACCATAATTGCAGTGGCTGCACAGTCTAGATTTGGGTTGTGCAGCTTTTGAGAAACATTTACATGTGGTACACGCTCTGTTTAACTGTTTGTCAATGAAGCCTGTAACCTCTGTTTATTGCTCTGTCATCAAAGACATGTTATTTCTAGGAAAAATATAGCAGCTTGTCATCAGCGTATCGCTGAATCTTCACTACATTTTACAAGGAGTAGGGGAATACCCGAGCAGAATAACTTTGACAGGCCTTATTGATTTCTTCCTGGCCATGAAACCTTGTTGTGAGGACACAAATTTGGCAAGGATAAAACAGCTGGGGTCTGACAAGGCCTTGGAACCAATCTGACAAAGAGCAGCTGCATGGAGAGGAAGAGACAGGAAGGACAAGTTTGGTAAAAGACCGTGAGGAGAACAGGCAGACGAGGAGCAGCCCATGAGGGGTAATACTGACACTAAATCTCCCGTCCTTGGCTTAGCTTTGTGAATCACTCCAAGAAGGCTGTGGGAAGTTCTGAAGTGATGGAAGTCAATGTATCACACTTCACATTATTCACAGACCTCTGTGTTGAGTTTGTCAGCCCCCTGAGTATCTGTGGGCCTCAGGCAGACATGGAGAGAGCTTAGCTCCAAAATGGCTGAGCAGCTCACCTCTGTTCCTCAGCAGAGCTGTCGCATCGACCTTCACTGAGAGCCACAGGGAGAGGGAGGGGAGCGCATGGGAGCAGCGGAGATAAATCAAAGGCACATACGTGTGTGTGTGTGTGTGTGTGTGTGTGTGTGTGTGTACGTGTTGTGTGTTTGCATCTATTTATATGTGTGTGCGTGCAAGAGTCTGCCTATGTGTGTGCGCTTGTGTTTGAGTGTGTGTGTGTGCACTGAGCAGTGTAGGTGGGTTGCCACATTAATTAATTCCCCTCTCCCTCCCCACTGGTAGCTCCTCCTCTCCTTGTCGAGCTTTGGCGGGTGACTCTTGTTAGCTGCACAGCGAGCGGGGAAGTGACTGCGCCTGACAATATAATTTACATTGTCTGTAGAGAGCTATCGGAGCACGGCAGCCTTATTTATGCCACATTAGGGGATTTGCCTGTGCTGCCGTCTCCGGGTCCAATCCATCAGATGCCTGTTTTCCAATGCCGCTTTATTGGAACGTGCCCTTGAGAGAGTGCTGAGTAGCAGGGAGTGTGTTTATCCGTGTGCGCGCTGTGTTACGGTGCTGTGCATGTTCATGAGAAGGCGTGTGTGAGTTTTGTGTGCGTCTGTGCATGTGGATTGTGGAGTGCGGTATGTCCGTGCGTGTGTGTGTGTGTGTGTGCTTCTGCACTAGTGTGTCGATTCAGTCGGCTGACTGCGGCTAGCATTGTCAGACAAATAGACTCCTTTCACCGACAGACCAAATTACAGCTATAACTTCAGAAGGGGAACAATGATTACTAGGCCATTGTCATATCAGTATGCCTGCACAGCAGAAAAGTGGCTACGGGGCTTCTTATCCGGCGCGTCCTCCACGGGAACGCTGAAATCCTTCCTTCTTTTGCTGTCAGCTCTTCCTCTATTGACTCATCTCTTATTGTAACGGTCCCAAGTTGCAGTCGAGTCGTTCCCCCGGCATGCATTTCACTGGATAGCTGTCTCGATAAGTGAGTTAGATGCAAAGTGACACGGACGCCCACACGCAGTACAAGCATGGCATGAGGCTTAGTGTACAGGAATATGCATGGGAGAGCTCTGGCAGCGGAACAGTGTAATGAACGACACCGAGGAGCTCATTTTTCACAGAGGATACAAAATGTCGGGTCCGGAAAGACATGTCGGAGCTGCGAGGCGGCAGCACATGCGGCTCCAAGTGCTGCTCATTAATCATAAGCCAGGGAGCGGCAGCGAGGGGACCCATATCCATCTGTAGTGTACTTATGAGAGTATTATAAACGGGGAATGCAGCTGGTTGACTGAGAGAGTAAACAGCCGAGCACTGTACTGCAGAGCGTGCCCTTACAAGGGCACCGAGCCTGAAGCACCTGTTAGGATACACCGAGGTCATGTTGCTCACCTGGCCTGCAATGCTGCCATGACACATAAAACCAGAACCATAACACTCATGAATCTTAACACATGCTTAGTCCAGGTCTAGGCCAGAACCAGTCTTTGACTTTTAATAATAACAAATAATTCTATTCTATTCTGTTCTGTTCTGTTCTGTTCTGTTCTGTTTACCTCTATTGCATTCTATTCTATTCTATTCTATTCTATTCCATTGTTATGTGTATCCCTGATTGACAACTTGCAGGTTTTATAGCGTTGTTGTCAAGAGAAAACCTTGTATCTCCAAAATGTCAACTTTTCAGGTACGGAAAAGAAAAACAGGCTTGTTTTTAGCTTGATGACAATGCATTTTTGACATTATCCATTTGAAAGGGTTTTATATGCCCCAGGGGTTGGACAATTTTCTCAACCAATACAGGAGCATGCAATCCTTCCATTGAAGTGAAAAAATCACCACAATTGGAGTTAGGAGATTTTCACACCACACACACACACACACACAAACCCCTAACCCCTCAAACCAACCCCACCCAAATCTTCCCAACCCCCCCCCCCATATATCCTAAGGACAGGGGGCGATTTAGCAGCTAATTAATTGACACTGCTTCCTTGCTGTAAAAAGACAATAAATGAGGGTAGGGTGTGGGCCGGGGTGCTGTGTCAGTGTGTGTAGCTAATGACTGTACAGAGCTGTGGAGGGGGTGGTGGTGGGGGGTGGGGGGGTGATAAATTAGGCAGGAGTGAACTTTACACCCCGCCCTTACCATAGGGAGTGGATGAGAGGGAGACGGAGGGGAGCGAGCGAGGGAGGGAGAGTCGGAGAGAGAGAGAGAGAGAGAGAGAGGAAGGAGAGAGAGATGACAAGGCCTATCACGGTGATGGAGTGGCTGTGCTACTCTTGGCTGCACACTGCTGTTTGTTCTCATTCTCATTCTGTCCCTGTTCAGACGCACAGACACAGACAGAGACACGCTGCTTTCCAAACACACGCCTCCTGCACCCGTCTCTCCTCTAAACTTCTGCCGCATCCCTTAGATAACATGAAAAGAAATTCGACACAGTAAGCAAAATACGCCGCGCCACAGAAACAGAACCGCTCTGTGTACATATATACATACACTAATCATGCTGTAGCCTGTGAGGACGGTGAGCTCAGTCTTCTCGCCCCATCTCTTTCTCTCTCTCTCTCTCTTCCTCTCTCTCTCTCTCTCTCTCTCTCTCACACACACACATACATAGCCTTACATACAGTCAAAGCACAGAGACACATGCAATGAGTAACCTGGCTATTAGCCATGTGACTGTTTACATGAGCCGTTGATAGTCTGCGATTGAGTATCGCTGTTACCATGAAAAAAACAGTTAACAGAATATTCCTCCTCTACTCCCTCTTTGACTGAGCAATAGTAGGATACATCTAATACAGGGGAAAGAAGTTATCCCAATAGGGTTAGCTTTAACAGCATTAATAAGTACTGCTTGCCGCCAAGTTGTTTGTTGACATGAAAGTATACCCATAATGCTGTGCAAGTCTGAGTTTGCATGGTGATAACCAAAAGTGATTGGAGTAAGATGTTTCCATGCCACAGTAACCCATTTAATATGGGACGAGGCCAGGCATGTTAACCAGGTTTCAATTGATTTTTTTTTGCACAATTCATAATTAACAACATAAACGCAGTCCCACCTCAAGCTCCACTATCCCAGTCAACCCCCCCCCCCCCCCCCCCCCCCCCCCCCACCAGCCACCACCTCTACCACCCATACAGACAGTGCACTTCATTCTATTCACATATTATCACAGGGTTCAGCTTTAAACCGCATTCCAGGCGCTGACCTAAAACCGTGTTCCTTGAGTCTCCGGGTTAAGAGCAGAGATCTCTGCGCGTGTAAACACAGCCAGTGTTCATGCGTCACATCTCCCTCCTGCCCGCCAGATGAAGGACGCCGACCTCTCTACAGTGAATGCCTTCATATCTCCACATTCCACTCTCCACTTCTCTTCCCCACCAAGGTGATAAGTGACCGAACGGGGACGCCTGCACGCCTGCCCCTAATGCCCTGCCGACAAGAACAAGCCTTTGATAAATGAACTCATCGTCAGATATGAAATTAATGAGGGCTACGCTGTGTTTTTAAATAATATGGCCCTGGCCCATTATTCTAAAGGACAAAGCAGGCGTTCTTCGCTGCTGGCTAGTGCCCCCTCTCCCCCCTCCTCTTCTCTTTCTGGCCCTTTGGAGAGCGGGGTGGAACAGTTGTCACAGTGGTTAATTTAGGGGGACAGAGATGAGGGTCGCGCAGGGTTTCCAAACTGGCTGCGGTGGTGGTGGGGAGATGGCGATGCCACACCGAGGGTGACGCCTGTGGAGAAAAGGGCACACACAACAGGAGTGAGTGTGTATTTATGTGTGTGTAGGAGAGTCCACACACACTTAACTGCATGCATGGGTTGTGTGTGTGGTTGGCTGTGCATTTACTGTCCTGCATATGTGCGAGTGTGTGTGTGTGTGTGTGTGTGTGTGTGTATTTGTGTCTCGTAGATGTATTCAGGTTTTTTAGCTGTGACCAGCAGCTAGTATAAGTCACTCTGTTGGTCAGTTGGTCTGTCACAAAAATGTGAAATAAAAAGTTTAGTTTACTTGTTAGGGCAGCAGACTTTCATGTGAGGATTCAAAGAGCTTGAATCTCGAATCCAGCAAGCACTGGATGTTTACATTATGCTATCTGATGCGGTCAATTTATAAGATATTGCATTTTTGCACCAAGATACTAAGAAAAAAGTTACACCCCGCACCAAAATTAATCTTTTAGTTTGCTAACATTCATTGATGTTGCACACAAGTCAAGAAAAGTCCTAAATAACAGAGCATTGATTAGGCCTGTTCATGAATGTCCTTATTAGTGACTGACTGTACAATCTAAACAACTACAGGTCCCAATAAGCTAACCTGCACCAAGCTGATCTCCGCTTATCACAAATTACGTCCTCGTTTGTATCTGCGTAGGTTGTCTGTGTGTTCAACTGTGTGTGTGAGGGAGTGTTTATAATGTATGAGAGAGAGCAATATCGTCAGTGAGGAACAGTCAGAAAGTTAAAAGGGAAAAACACTGAATTGCAAATGAGCTTGTACTGTGGATGAGAGAAGAGTAATGGTTAGTCGGTTCATGTCCTTCTAATTAGAAATCGCACCAATCTTCCAGCCTGTCGAGTCCCTGGTAACGGGTTGAATTTACTGGCACTAATGTAGATAAAAAACTCCCCCAGATTGATCCGAATGGCCCGCTGAAATTTGTTTCACTCCCTCATATTGATTTAATTCTGTTGCTTGAAAAGCACTAATTAATAATGATAATAAAAGTGTCACAGATCGTTAACATCAGTGCTGTGAGGTTTTTTTTTTCCCCTCCTCGTTTTCTTTCTTTTCCTCTCAGACCAGGCTTTTAACAACAGGACGCCCAAGTTGCCTGAATGTGACTCTTAGGTGTGCGCGTGCAGCACAAGAACAACATTTTTTAATGACAGGAAATGTATATAAGTCTGTTTCACATGATGTATGACTGGATTCTTTATAATAAGCAACCTAATTACAGGAGCTATTAAAATTACATGCAGCCAAACCAATTATGTTGTCTGGCTCTCAGAATGTGTTTCCTGTGGGGGTATTTAAGGTTCATCAGCAGTTAAGGAGCACAGAGGTTTTTACTGAGATATGCAGGAGATCATAACCGTCGAAACATTACAGCATCTACGACTATATAAATATATATCTATGGCTTTATTTTTATGAGGATAGATACAGCCACAAGGACAAGTTGGAAGCATTGTATCGCAGTAGGTTCAGCACACCTCTGTGGAAGAGGCTGGTATCCATATAAATGGGGGTTTGGTGCTTTTGCTGAGGGGCACTGTGGCAGTAATGGACACTGTTTTTACTGGAGAATGAACTGGCAGCCTTTAGAGGCAACCTCCCTAATTGACCTGCCAACCTGCTACAAGCCGTCAACCTTGCTGTTGCTGCAGTAATACAGTATATGCTCAGATTTACTTGCCTAACCAAAGCCTTCTGGACAGACGCTCACAACGCACAGACACAACAAATAAGCCTTTTTGTCAGCACAAAATCTAACCAAGGTGCAGATTTCTGCTGTTTTCATTCTTTGAATCAAAGTGCAGAGGATAATTAGGCTGACCTTCATCCTTGGCTTGATCTTTGTTGACTGGAGTGTATTTACTCTCTCTGAACTTTCTCTTCACCGTTTTCTGCTTGGCCAGCAGCAGCCAGGCAGAATTTACCTCTTGCTGTACCTCTGTAACTTCTACTTTGCTTTATAGCGTAGCTGTGTGTGCAGTTCATACAGTATAACTTGCATTCACTCTTAATATATACTCTAATACCACATATTTCTCTCTTATCTCTCTGTCTCTCATCTCCCTTTTGCTCTTTCATTCCTTCTCTGTTTCTCTCTGTGGCTTTTTATCACCAGTTCTTGCAATTTATAGTGCTTAGACCATGGGACACTAACACTCAGAATAATAATAATAATGATTAGCTACCCATAGCCCTTCCCATAGCCCATAACAGTGTAGTATTAATCAGTTATACAATAAATATGTAATCAAACAAACTGCATCATATCCATCATATCAGAGGTGGGAGACTCTGATTGGCCGATATCCGATTTTTTATCAAAGGCCAACATCATATATTGACAAACCGATATACTAGTCAAACCCTAGAAACTGTGTATACATATAACCTATAGGGTATGCTATGCAACAGGACAGTCACTCTCTCTACACTTTCTCTCTCACCTTTCCGTCTCTCATCACTCCACTCCTCTCTCTTTCTGTCACTCCCCTGTCCATCTCAGGCATTACACCTGCAGCTCTTCTCCTTTGTCTTCTTCCAGCGAGAAGTAGAGAAAGAGGGAGGGTGTGAAAGAGCTGCCATGCGAAGATAAAGCTATTTGGCACTGTCACAAGTCTCCCCATTCAGGAGGGATGGGGGGGGGGGGGTTGGCGGAGGGTTGAACAAGCGAGGGGAGCGACGGAGGAGTGGATCGCTCCATCCATCACGACCACGCAGGACTGACACAACAAAAGATGGAGTGCTGGGAGAGGCCTCTCGGCGGCGAGGGGCCGGGGAACTCGAAACAATATTTTTTGGCGCCTGTCAGGCTGTCCAATAAAGGAGGCCGATATATGAACTATCTAGCACTGATGTAATGCGCCTCATAAATCTGCTTTAATTACTCGGCGTGGGGACAGCCAGTGGGAGCCCGCGCCTGGATTTATGGCGTCTCCGCTTGGCATCTTAACGACTCTGTGCTTTTAATATCATTACCCTGTAATTTATTATGCTGCCAGGGTGCACACCCAAACCTTCAGCATAACTCTTGTTTATTTATGCCCCTTTAAAGGCCACTTCAGTGACACAGGCATTTAGCACATTTCACTTGGGCTTTAATCATTTGTTCTAATGAGGCCATTATGCGGTGGTGTCCTCTGGCTGGCTCCCACCGTGGCTTGATGGTTTGGGCCAAGCCCTGGGAAGCCAGTGAGGTGGCAAGGCTGAGTTTGCTGGGTCACGGTCCAGTGTGTGTGGGTCTTGCCCCGGCTCCAGACCCAGACCCAGTGCCACTATCTGGGAGGCCAAACTAACAGAGGGGGCCGAGGGCCTGAATGGCAGCATTTAGCTCTGGGTGTTCTCATCCAACAAGACTCACATCAGCCACACTGGCAGCAAATGTCTCTCTCTCTTTATTTATCTCCCTCTCCCTCTGTCCGAGGATCCTTAAAAGCCTTCACCGTTTCCTCCGCTCTCCCTTCCATTTCCTCCCCTTCACCTCTCATTACCCCTTCACTTCTCCCTTTCTCTATTCATCCCCCCCGCCCTCCCCCCTATTTGTCTATCCCACTCTTCCCCTCACTTGCCTGACTGCTGGGGAGAATGAGCAGAGGAAGAAAGACAGGGAGAGAAACAACAAGGGAATGGGGGCGAGAGAAATAAAAAATGAGTGCGGGGTGAGGACAGGCTCGGCGTTCCTCCTGCCATGTCATGCTAATGGTTTCCAGAGCAGGGCTCCATATTACACCCAGGCGCTAGCCCGTCTCGCCCGTCTCCCTAATGCTAGCCGCTAAATGCCTGCGCAGCCGCCGGTGACAGTGACATATTAGTTTTGCGTCCCCCTGCAATCTGATACCTCTGAGTTTGCCACCATACTAAAGATTTGATTAATGTCGTTCCATTTGGACCCTGTAATTGGCCGCGACTGGAGCGCAGAATAATCAGGCGCTCCTATTCAGAGCAGAGAGCGAGGAGAGAGAGGGAGAGAGAGAGCGAGAGAGAGAGAGAGAGAGAGGGCAGCCATGCTAACGAGCAAGCTAGTTAATTAAGCCTGCAGCACAGTGGCGACAGACAGTTACTGATGACTCCTATGACAAACCGCCCCTTCTCTCCTCCTTTCCTCCTCCTCTCCTCTCCTCTCCTCTCCCCCTCCTCTCCTCTCATTCCCTCATCCCCAACACCTTCCCCCAGATGTGGAACAAGGTAGTGATGTGTGATTCACGGACGACTTGTTCCTTTTGAGTAACTCTTTTGTTGAATCAACAGTGATTGTCATTCAAGTGGGAACATAACACAGGTTCCGGCTCATGACTTTTGATGCATGTCACCCTTCTCTTTCCATCTTTCCTGTCACTTCCCGCTGCACCGTATCTAATAAAGCAGAAACACCTTAATCTAACCTGTGAAACAAGTCGGCAGTTCAGCTCATTGAGTCATTAGTGGCCGTGGTGACCTTCTCTACACACACCCACAGCGACTGGAAGGCCGCTGCCGCCATCGAGTCCACATTACTGACTCAAATGAAGAATTTAAACTGTGTTCTTGTACTAAACAAGCCCCAAATGAGCCAACCCCCAAAGAGGAGGCGAACTTTACATCACTATGACAAAAGTGCTGAGTCCAACGATACAGCAGGGCCGAGCTAGGATAGGAGAAGAGGGGGGGGGGGGGGGGGGGGGGATGAGCAAATAAAATACATTATCCAGGCCAGGCGTCGAACCCCTTCTTCTTCCTTACGTAAACTTTCATGACTTCGTTCTTCCACATTTCTAATCGCGGTTTAGATCGGCACTGTCTCCTCTCCAAGGAGAAATAAAACAAGAATGCCATAACAACACAAAAACCTGTTAGCTAATGGACTGCCTTTGTAGCAATACAAGGAAATGTAAGGCAAGCTGTAGTCTGACAAAAAAAAAAAAAGTTATAGTTGTGATGACATTTCAGCGTCCAGAGTGCATTTTTGAACGCTTCGAGAAGGAAATGGAAAGGAATTCTGCATTTACCAACAGTCCACTTTGGCGCCAGAGTGCATTCTGGCACATGTAGTACCAATTTCCAGACACACGCTATATTTCAGCGACTCTATGAGCTCTCCTTGGCTCTCATGGCTGTAGCACCCACTGTAGCACAAAAAAACACAGGAAGAAGTTAAAATGGAATGCTGCTCATGGTTGCAGGAGCATAATTGCGAGTCAGTCGTTTATGTTGTGGCTGTGACAGCTTATTTAGCTGATGGCTGTCGCTGAACTGTTGAACAGCAATTAAATGACTGTGGGATTCATCATGCTCATGTCGCGGCCTTGTCTTCTGGCATCTGTCTCAGGCTCAGAAAGCCTTCCTTGACAGACGGTCTATCAGAACCTGTCAGAAAGTAAAACCGGCGCTTCTCTATTATGCAGTGACATTATAGGGACACGAGAATATCTGTTATATTTATTGTGTTGTCGCTGTGGGCTTGCGCTCCTTACTGCTGGTGGGCTGTAAGGTCGGCCGTCTAGGAATTGAAGCTTATTTGGCAGCAGGGTGGCATAGTTCAACTGGAGGATCTGGCTTCATGTTGCTGAAGTGTCTTTGAGCAAACACTGAAACCCTACCTGCTGTTCTGTCACTGACCCTGACCTCCTCCCTGTGGATGGGGGGGGGGGGGCTAAATCCCTCTATTCCTACCCTGAAAGAAACAAAGAATACATCTGAGTTTACTTCTTCCAGCCAGGCTTCATAGTATTTCTGGATCAGGCTGTGATACACAGGGGCAACATTTTGGACACTGAAGGGCAACATTGCTCAAGGAGTTGCCTCAGCATTGTTGCACAGAAAACAAAGGAACTTCTTGTCGTCATCAACTATTTAATTAGATATTTGACCCTGGGCATCTCTTTGTTTCCTGTTGTTGGATCATTTTCCATGTTGCCAACTAGCTCAACTGCAGCCACCCTGTCTGCCCCACCAAACCAGGAAGCAAAGTAGGCTAACTGTTCGTCTACCTCGGTCCAGGCTTCTCCACTCGTAGAAAGTGAATTAGCTTCACTTGGTGGAGCAAACAGCTGAGCAACCTGTTGCCTCAGGCTGATGACATGAATCCAGCTGATGTCACCGATTAAATCCATTTCCAAGTGGTGAAAGGGAGATTTGGATTTAGGGGAAGAGTTAGCTGAAAGAGGGATGCCAACGCCTTGAGACAAGCGGGACATGGATTGTGCAAAGAGAGTGCAGCTCAGTATTAGGAGGGTGTTCCCTCTGTACACACAGTCATGTTGTTGTTTGACTCCATGATAAACTCTGACTCATAGGACACAGAGACCGGCCCGTGGGAGCACTAGTGCCCCAAATATGGCTGCCTCCTTGAGCCTGTTTTTTTAGGTTTTTGTGTGTGTGTGTGTGTGTGTGTGTGTGTGTGTGTGTGTGTGTGTGTGTGTGTGTGTGTGTGTGTGTGTGTGTGTGTGAGTGTGGGTGGGTGGGTGGGGGTTCAGTTGGTCCCAAGCTGCCACCCAGTAGACTAATGACAAGACAAACAGCAGGTTAATTCTCTCTCTCTCACTACCTGTATGTGTATGTGTTGAAAGATCTCTCTCTCTCTCTCTCTCTCTCTCTCTCTCTCTCTCTCTCTCTCTCTCTCTCTCTCTCTCTCTCTCTCTCTCCCTCTCTCTCTCTCTGCTCCTTGACAGTTGTGACATTATGGAACAGCAGTGCAAATAGTCATTCTGTGTGTGTGTGTGTGTGTGTGTGTGTGTGTGTGTGTGTGTGTGTGTGTGTGTGTGTAGACTGATGACAGCAAACAGAGAAAAACAGCATGTGCAGCCTGGGACAGCCTGGGAGAGGGAGGGGTAGGAGGACAGGGGGAGGAGAAGAAAGATTCATGTGTCGGGAGGAGGGGGAGGAGGAAGAGGGGGGGGCGGCTCAGTGCTTTCTTGAACTGACGCTGACCTTAGAATAACCCCTCCGGTCCCTGGCTGACCCCAGACCCCCTCACCAGGCTCCCTGGATGGAAGTGGACAGGTTGAAGAGTGGAGCAGGGGGTTTAGAAAGGGATAAAAGGGATCAGACAGTCATCACATTAGGAGAAAAACTTTCTCCAATTGCCCTCAAGTTTTCCTAGGCTAGCATTGCTCGCCTTCCAGTCGAAACCCAGGAGCACAATCACATCCCTTTCATTTCAAACTCGCGCACCAAGTCCTTTAAAACAGTGGTTCTCAAAGTGGGGTCCAGGGACCTCTAGGGGTCCTTGAGGGGGGTTTCAGCGGGTTCCCAGCAAAATGAGATATAGTTTAATTTCACTATAATTGAATCCCTCTTGTGATGTATAAGAATGACTTCTAATAATAGGTTTCACTCTGACCATTATTGTCTCCCTTCATACAGTGTAGACGGTTACACAATTCAAGACAATGAACTGCAAAAGTCTTTCCATATGGTCTGTGGCCTAATGTGCGTCTCTTTGGGGTCCTTTACAAGAACATGTATGAAAGTCATTTAGTGTAATATTCAGAAATTAAAAAAATATATTTTTCTGAAAACGAGTGAAAAATTCTGCCACTTGTTTCTAGTGCAGTTTTGATATCTTGAAACAAGGCAGGATAAGTATCATGCTAGTATCAAGAAAATGACACTAAGAAAATTCTTGAAACAAGTTGATTTGCATTGGAAACAAGTGAAATCATCTCACCCCAGTGACAGATTCTTTCACTCGTACTGAGAAAAATAAGGCTTTAAGACTAGACATTTTTTCCTTTTGCAGTGTATTCCTCTAGTTATTTGTGTATATAGAATGGCAAGTCAGTAGTTTCCTACACCAACGTGCTCTAGATATAAACTGTAAAAACATTTACATGCTCTGTTAGGAGGCTTGATTAGTGATCATTACGGCAGGCTTCTAAAGATCTGTATTTTTTCCTTTCAGAAAGGAGGCGCAGGATGAAGAGAGAAAGAAAGTGACACACACGCCGTCACCCTGCTTAACATCTGGTGCTGCGCCAATGCGTTTCACTGGGGCCCCTGACAGATACTAACTCGGGGGGGGTCTCTCTTTTTGAAAGCTACCAGGCAAATTAGGCCCGGTTCAAAAGGTTCTGGGCGTCCCATCCATTTATAAAGGGATGATTTATTGTCCGAGTGCTCCCTCTTAAAGGGGAGGGCTGGAGGAGGAATGGTAAACATTGACATAAATCTCCTGGGATTTTCCCAATTGCAAATTACAACTCTCTCACTTTAGCGCTCTCTCTCATACAGTCATGATCTCTCCCTCTCTCTCCTTCCTCGTTCCCTTGAGAAGCAGCACAAACTGTCTTGTAAACAAACCCACGCGTCCTACATAGTGACAGACACACAAAGAGACAAACTCCCAAACTCTCCACTCCCTCCCTGAGACTTTAAAGGGATACCTTGACGTTTGGAATGATAGTTATTTTTCTTCCCCAGTCATTTGTCACATGGTGAGGAGTTCCCTTTAGTGCTCCTAAAGTGGTTTGTTCACATTGTTGTCCTTTAGAAGTCTATTCCTAACTGAAACCATCTCATCAGTGTCCTCAGGCTGTCCTCAGTCCCACATACATGCCCTTTCAAACAATTCTATTACTTATTCTTGCCATGACTACATACTTGCCACCCGCTGTGCCCCTTGGTTTCAATGTGGAATGATAATACATTTACTGTAAGGAAAAAAAACTTGTAATAATAATTCTAAATTCATATAGTACTTTTTTACAAAGGGCTTCACAATCAAGACAAATAAAAGACACAAAAACATGGTTGCACAGGCAAAGAGGACAGTGACAAAAGACATATTACAGTCTATTATAACAGCTATTAGGGTGTGGGTAGGATATGGACCCGGGTTAGGGTAAGTAATCAGGGCGGAGTGTTGGTAATATTATACCAACAAGCCAAAATAGTGGAGCAAAAGTAGAACTATAACTATAAATATGGCTTTATTTATGTAGCACATTTCTAAGACAGAGACAAAGTGATTCACAGCCAAAGCTTTCAAATGAGGGAACTAAGGGACAAATGTAGGAACTATTTCCCGCAACGGGATAAAGCATCTGGTGAAGAAAGAGAGAGAGGGAAAGAAAAGAGCTAAAACTCAAAATGCCAAGGTATCCTCTGTTGTCGGGCTGTCCCCCTCTCTGTTTGTCCTTTGTGGAGACGTCGGGCGGCCCGGTCACCGCCCACGCCGCATTGTTCCCACGAAGCGCCTCATGTCATCTGAAAGGCTGTGTTTTGACACCGGGGCTTGGACTTGTTGCTGCTGATTTATGGGTCTGGCACTGGCGAGAGAGAGAGAGAGAGAGAGAGAGAGAGAGAGAGAGACAGACAGGCAGGGGAAGAGAGTGAGAGAAAGAGAGAGATATATATATATAGAGGAGAAACAGACTGAGAGAGACAGTACGGATGAATAGGCCTTGATCACTTGTCTCTTAGCCTTCCTGCCAGTCTGCCTGCTGGGCTGTGGCTCTGCGGTGTGTCGACCCCCCTGTAATTACACTTTACGACTTGCTCCACAGTAAATGCTACATAAATCTCGCGACGCCCACCTCCCCACACCCACCCACCCACCCCCCCCTCCGGTTACATCCCCCCGCACACACACACACCCCTTATCATGCAAACATCGTAATCCCTGCCCGCAATTTCCTCCCTTTATTGGCAGTCACTTCTGATTTAATGGTCCTTTGATGATTGCACAGTAAAATGCTACATGGGGTGAGATCGGTCCAGATTGCGTGGTGGCAGGGTGTGTGTGTGTGTCTTTGCATTTGTGTCTGTGTGTGTTTGCTTGTGTGTATGTTTTATGCGTCCATGTGTGTGTGTGTGTGTGTGTGTGTGTGTCTGTCAGCTCTCACTGTCAGTGTGTTTGCTGACAAAATCCAGGCCTTGCTCGTTTTGGGTTGGCATCCATCAATAGAGGCCTGTGCAGCCCAGCCAAGGCTGTGTAGCCATGCTGTTTTTCTGTTTTAAATCATTGTAAACACCCGGCCTCTGTTGCCTCTCTGGCACCACAGTAACATAAAGAAATCTTGACCCAAAGACAAACAGTTTTATGCCCAATCACCGTCTCTGACTGCCTTGTCTTTGGCCCCGCCGCCCTCTCATGGCTTATATGTAGCTAAACTGGGGTTACCCAAGGTGAGCGCGTCATGTCGCGGAACCAATCAGAAGGAGCGGCTGGGCTGGGACTTGTTGCTACCCAGGTTGGGGAGTCATGGATTACATGAAACAGATCACAGTAATCTGATTACAAACATAAAGCCGAGTAATCTGTTGCAGTTACTGTAAAAACTAAAAAAAAAACATTTTTATAAATTCAGCATTTTCCATGAATTTTGTGGCACTGATATTCAATTTACTATCAAGTGATAGTAAGTATAATGTGTGTAATGTGTCACTACAAAGTCTACTGAGTTTCAGGTGATACAATATTGTGAAAAGCAGTCTATATATATTCAGTGTCAGGGTTAATCTTAGAATTGACAATTTTAAAGGCAGTGATTCATAATGTGTAACTCCTCTTTCTGGTTGTTACTGCTTTGCCTTTAAAGTCCTTTGTGCACAACTATCTGTAAAGCTATCTGTTAAAGCATCCCAAACAGCTGAGAGTGGGGAAACCCAAACTGCTTTAGCTTCGATCAATTATCTAGGTCTATTAAGACATAGCTACCACTCAATGCCCACAGCAAGCAGAATACAGGCTATACTTAGAGGAGAATAATGGTACGGATATTATTAGGCTATAGCACGGCACTGGAGAAGCAAAGGAGTGGGCAGAACCATCTGTCGCTGCCTTTGTGTGTGTTTGTGTGGCTGTGTGTGTGTGTGTATGTGTGTGTGTGACTGACAGATAGATGGCTCCTCCTGTGGTATGTTCATCACTCTTTAGCCTGGCTTCTTCTGTCACACCTCTGTCATCGTTCGTCATGGACAGCAGGGCCTCGGGGTCACAGAGAGGAGCGTGTGTGAGTGTGTGTGTGTGTGTGTGTGTGTGTGTGTGTGAAGGGGGGCAAATGACCTCATCTACCACCATGAGCTTTCATTTGGCCTCCAAATACCCTTCCTTCTACCTCAAAGCTCTTACCAAAGCAATCAGTTCTGCGCTCATACATTCGATTGAATAAGACATGAAAATAATGACTAAGACTTGAAAACAAATTTTGGACAACACACATTCTAGTGTCCAGTGTCTTACAGTACTATGGGTGCATACAGTTTTCAGTTGGGTGGCCCCAGTGGGAGTCAAACTCCTATGTCTGACAGTATTAGTGTCATGCTCTACACATTAAGCTGTAATGAGCCATGATTACCAGCTCTCACCTTGTGATCTACTTGTGACACTATAATTACTCCACTGAGGTTTTAATAATATAATAGCCCTACAGACACATTTACCAGCATGTCTTTGTAATAAAATTTATACAAGAAAATTTTCCATGCAATGTGAACAGGACGAGAGGCCAGAGAGTTTGAACTAGATTCTTTTAATTTAAAAAGCAATAATACAAAATAAACAAAGTAAAGTATACATCTACTTACAGGTTACAAAATGTGTCCTCTGTGATGAAAGATTAAAACATAGTTAAAGTAGTAATTCACAACTTTTCATCTAAGCCAGTTCATGAAAGATTTTACATTTGGTATTCTTCTAAAAGTGATGCATTTTACGTTTACGGAAGCAGCAACAGCGGTTTGTTTGGAATAAATATAATAAGGAAGAGGAGAAGAAATATAAGAATCCACAGTCTAATTGAGAGTCTTTATTATTACAGCGTGTTGGGCCGGTGTCTATATTAAGTGCAAAACACCAAAGAATGATTGCTTATCACCGAAGGTGTCACCAAAATCAAGAAAAACAAGAATCTTATGGATTATCACTTTAGGAAAAAGTAAAATGACTTACTTGAATAAATACTCAAAAAAGGACAAGTACAATTATGAGCGTAAATGGGTTTACTTTGCACTATATATTACTATAGTATACTATACTATATTTCTGTTTGGCAAGATATTTGACAAATGACAGCTGTTGCACTACATTTCTTCATATTCTGCTTCACACCTCTTCATGATTTCAAAGTAAGTTGAAAGTAAGAGTGATGTGACTATCAACACAGTATAGGCCATAGCATAGAAAATCACCAACTTCCTTCAAAGTGTGTGGAGGGCATTTTCATTCCAATCAGCTCTGTAGAGAAAACCAGGCTGGGCCAAAGCTGTTCTGCTGTCCCAGGGTGTAATGTGTGTGTTGTAAACACCAGCGTGCCACCATATTGTCTGGCAGCAGATCATATTTTACCATGTTAACACACCATCTGTTTACCCTCATAAGAATTCATTACACATAATGGAGTACACACAGCAGGCTCCCACGTCAGATAGCAGAGAAACACGCACACACACACACACGCACACACACACACACACACACAGACAAACACTGACACAGGTGCATGCACATACACAACACAGTGACACTGACAAACACACACCCATATGGATCCACACAGACACACACATGCATAATATATGGATGTATACAGATATACACGCACACAGACAAACGTTGACATAGGCAAACACACAAAACACACACACACACACACAGTCCTATGTGGACACACACACACAAACATATGCGTGCAATTCTACACGGACACAGACAACAAACCACACTAAATATGGTCATGAATTGAGTATGGCATAGTGTGGTTCTGACCATACTTCAGCATGTGATCATTTAATTTTCATCATTATAATGAAGAGCAAAGATTGAGAAAATTGCCAGAAATGTATTTGGAAGTGCTATTACTGTAAAAAAAGTCACATGAGGGGAGTGTTCAGGACCAACGTTCCCTCTAAACTGATAGTTTGGAGACCTACACATTTAATAATTTATCATATTGACCAAACAATAATAGTCATTGCGCCATTTGCCCCCAGAAACATAGTGGATATAAACAGGTTTTGGAGGTTTTGTTGAGAAATTATATTTTTAATACAGGGACTTTGCCATAGTTTAGGGTTTAGTGGATTGATGCTCCTCTGATGCTTTTCCACAGCTGAACATTCTCCCCGTCCTCTCCCGGATCTGGGACGTCCCAGCAACAGTCTGGGCTGCTGACAACAGACAGGCTTAGTCTAATGGACATGGATCACTTAGCCCCTGCATGGTGCAAGGTTATTTACCTAATCAGCCATGTTGCCAGCCGGCAGAGAGAAAAGAACATTAATAGTAACAAGTAAACAGTTGCTGTAAATTTGCTTGCGGCTAATGAGAGAATGGGAGGGAGAGAGGGGAGGGAAGATGGAGGAGGGAGGGAGGGAGGGAGAAAGAGGGAGAGAGGGAGGGAGTTAGGGAGTAAAAAGGAGAGAGTGAGGGAGGGAAGGAGGGGGGGTTGAAGGAGTAGGAGGTGGGGGAGGAGTGAGGAAAGGAGGGATGGAAGGAGGGAGAGAGAGTTCTGGCTGGGCTGACAGAGGTCCATTCATCCTCCATGCTAGAGCAGACAGAGAGCTGGCACTGAGGGACACAGCCCATAAATCAGCGACCATCACACCCTGCTGACACACACACACACACACACACACACACACACACACACACGCACACGCACACACACACACACAGAGGCATACACAGGCAAGCACGTCCGTATAGATGCACACGCGCAGAAGCACACAAGTACACACACACACACAGACACGCGTGCATACACACACCGACACACACGCACACACTCTCTCATACACACACACGTCTCTCGCTCAGACACACGTATACGCACTACCTGCTCAGCTACAGTCACACACAGATATACGCTCCCCTTTAAGACGTTCTGCTGCGTTGTCAGTATGTTCCTCCCTATTTTCTATATTCCCCTTTTAACTTTACAGATTTATGAACATGAATTACATAATTCATTGCTTTACCCTCTGCGCTCTGACCCTGAATCTCAGGCTCAGAGAAACCCCCCCCCCGTTTCAAAACCATCTTTGGTTTCCTTATCATCTTACAAAAGCCACCCTCCCTCCCTCCCTCCATCTCTCACTCCCTGTATCTCCTCTCTCTCTTTTACATCCTTTGTTTTGGTCCGTGCGTCTAATGGAGGATGCACTCTAGCAGGCTAATGATCGCCGTGGCCGGGGGTTATTGATCACGGCCATGATTGATCTGAGGATCCGTCTGATTATTGGGTCATTAATCAGGCCTGGATTACCCTATCAATGGAGCTGCCACTGACTGGCCCAGTCTGGAGATGGATGACTAGGAAGAGGAGGTGGAGAGGAGAGGAGGTGGAGAGGAGAGGAGAGGAGAGGAGAGGAGAGGAGAGGAGAGGGGAGGGGAGGGGAGGAGAGGAGAGGAGAGGAGGGGAGAGGAGAGGAGGGGAGAGGAGAGGGGAGGGAGGGAGCTGAGGGGTTGCGAAGTAGAGAAAAAGAAAGGAAATGGCAAGAAAAGAGAGGAGATGAGATCAGATAGGAGAGGGGAGGTTTAAGAGAAGATCAGAGGGGAGAGGAGTAATTTAGATTCTGTGGCAGCCTCTACACCAATGATAAAGTATAGGGGTTTGGGTTTGAATGCCTAACAGCTGACACTGTAGACACACACACACACACACACACACACACACACACACACACACACACACAGTTGCCTATTGAGTGATGCTGGACCTGGTGCTCTCTTCAGGGTGCCATTTGGCTGGCTCTGCATTCACATGGACACTCTCCATATGGATGCTCTCCACTAAGGACAGCAGAAGCCTAAAGAAGTGGGCTTGTGGCCAGTAGGTTGCCAGTATGTGTAAATATTAGTGATTAGTTGCTCATTACCTGTACGGACCATGAAAATCACATGTAATCTCCTCATCCTACAGCTCTGTCTCTACAAATGCTGTGTAAGATGACTCTAACTATTAGAGACACCGGATCTTTTCCCATGTGGTCTGCCATTTCATAACTGCCCTTCATAACTGCTATCATTCTCTCTCCTGTCAAAGATCATTACAATAATTTATCGTCTCGGTTCATCTTAGAGAAAAGCCCCGTTGTTGTTCGCCTGTCCAGATGTTGTCAATAAAGCTTGGTTGATTAACTGTGTGACAGACAGAGATTCTCTGACCGTCTTGATAGCGGTCACAAACAAGCATGTGCACAAACACACACACACACACACACACGCATGCATGCACGCACACACCGAGTTCCCCAAGCCTCAAGTTTGCCACTCCTCCATGAGGACTCCTCTCCAACAGAGTGTACCATGGGAAAGTGTGTGTTTGGGCCTAGTTGTGGTAAGCCAGTTGAATGTGGGGGTGTGTGATTATGCACGGTCCACATATTTGTGGTCTTCTGTCTGACAGTTTCTGTGGCTTCTCTCTGAGTTATCACCGTCCCTATCTGTCTGTCTCAGCAGATGACAGGAACTGGCTGTCACTATCAACTTAACTGTATAATTGTCAGGCAATACAAAGTTGTTCCAGTAACTTTATGACTAGTTTTGGGAATAGTATAAAGATACACCAAGTTTCTGGTCAACGAGCATAGACACTAAAATCATCCATGTGTCCCTGGTAAATCATTCACTGCGGTGCTCTTAATGTTGAGTGATAACAGGCAACTAGCATTATCTCAAGTGAGAAAATGAGCTGTAGCAGCTCTAAAGCTAAATGTTAAGTAATCCTAGATGATATGCACCCAAGTCTGGCAATTTTGTGTATGAGATTGGGAAAATGTACACAAAATAGGATACGAAAATATAGCATACAGTTTTGAACTACCAGAGACTACAGAGACCATAACATACTCTTCGGTCCTATCTGTTGGAAAGAATGCATTGCGTCTTCCACAATAACATGACCTAAGACTATTGTAAAGTGGACTTTGGTGTACCACAAGGCTCAGTTCTGGGGACATTGCTATCCTCTGTCTAGATGCTACCTCTTGGTGAAGTCATCCATAGATTTGGCATTAATGTTTATTGCTACGCTGACAGCACTCAACTCTGTATATCCATTGTTCTCATTGAAGGTCTAAGATTGGTGGATGTTTTCATTTATTGTTTCAAAATGTTGGTGTTGTGAAGCCCTTTGAGACTGTAACTGTGATTAAGGGCTATACAAAATAAACTTGACTACTTTCCCTGTATACATTAGAAGTGAACGTGTTGGCCAATGGGAGACTGTGTACAGCTAACAATCACTAAGCAGCAAATGCATCACCTGAAATAGTTCTAAAAATAAACCTGGCTACATCAGCTATGTTTGTGTTGATGACATTTCATTTTTTAAATGTATGACTCTGCAAGCCATATAATGAAAACCACTAACAACTAAAGGTCAGTCTTTGGATAATGCTAGTCACGTATTTTCCCACATAGTGTATGCTAAAGTGATCAGTCATGGAGCATCAGAGTTAATGATCTACCAGGGACACATGGATGATTTTGGTGTCTGTGTTCTGATCACTTAAGCTGACCAATGGGCCAGTCATGCTGGGTGAGGATAGGTAATTGCTACCAATGGCATCCTTAATTTTATCCCAGCATGAATCTGTAATGTCCATAATAAGTCAAGAAAGTAAAAATTCTTGAGCAAATTACCTTGTGTTTTTCTGCAAACTCAAAGGTCATCTGATAGCAGCAATCCAGTTTGAAGTGGCACGTTGTCATAACACATGTAACCTACCAGCACAAATGGCCTAATGGAAGCTGTAGTGCAAGAGATGTTTGACCTCACAGCAAATGCATCAACCACCAACACCACATCATAGAGACTCATAGGAAAGGGCAGTAAAATAATATTCCTTCAGGGACTGAAATCTTGGAAGATGATGCGATTTATCTCTCATATGACAGCGTTTGGTAAGTAGGTAGCACACTTAATCTTAAATCTAGTGTCACAGACAATGAAGCATTTGTTCCTGCAAAACAAAAATAATAGGCAGAAGTGTAGATCATGATGCTGGGTTTCTGCTTGTAATTAGCGGGAAATCACAGAGACCCACAGGGATCCCAATGGTCCTCTGGAATTACACACATAGTGCAACAAACTTACATCTCAGGACCTCTGATTAGGCCAGACTAATCCAGTTTGAAAGGTGCTATAAACAGTAATGTAAAACACTGGAATACTAATACTCAGTAAATAGATTACTTACATTTATTTTTGTATTACTTCCAAGATGCACAGAATATGCAGTTAAACAAAGAAATGTTGTTTTTTACATCCATTGTCAACTATTATTTCAAAGGGTGCAAAACTGTAATGACATTACAAAATACTTTTTAAAGGTATTTGTCATGATGCATTTTGTTACAGCAACCATAGCAGATTACAGTTTTTGTAAATAATTTACTGTAATCCAGTTACACGATATACATAACTATAATGCCTGTATCATCAGTCAAGGAGTTTAATCCCAAAACTCTATACATCTATTAAAAATAATCATTGCCTGATGTTCATCATTCAATAATGCTAAACTCATTTTGTCAACCAAGGAAGTTATGCACTAATTTCTCAAAAATACCATAATTTGTTTTAATTTTGTGTGGTGAATCATTTTAGATAAGAGTTGGTGTCACAATGAGGATAAAATGAAGATGGATACATTTGAAAGAAACCTTTCTCTCATACATAATCTATGATTATGATGCATTCTGTTAGACATTAATGAATAGAGTCTGGCCACTGCAGTCTTTGGTGACAGGGTGGCCTAGTTTTTTTGGGTTTTTTTTTTTTTTGTGCTATCAATCATTTTGTAGGTGCTCATTTTCTTTCCAAATAGCAGATATCTCACTATGTCATTGCTGGTGTGTGTCAAGTCAAGTTCTCATGCATTCATTTTACTTTGAAAATAAAAGTGTGTGAACATAAAGGTGATTCTATTGCTGATTCTGATTGTGCAAGCCTTGCCAAACTCTATCAATGGCTCTAGCTGTTGCTAATTGGGCAGCTTTCCCTTGGGGAGGGACGGAAAGTAGTTTCTCAGAAGTGAGTATTGATAAGGTGGTGTGTAATGGTTCCATTTGTGTCTGATCCATGTTCGTCTCTTTGTGGTCCCAGTCCCCCGCAGCGAGAGGGAGACAGATAGTGTCCATTATGGATGAGTGCAGGGCTATGATCGATGACCTGGGGGACTGAACACGGATTGGCCATTGATACGGGTTTGAGAATAGTGCACAACACACACACACACACGCACTGTGTCCTGTCATTTATTATCAGGCAGAGACAAGTCCCAGGTTGGGGAGGGAGATAATGATCCAAGACCACGGCTGTTTGTGTTTGCAAGTCAGTCCATAGGAAATAGAGGGACAGAGTAGAGAAAGAGAGTGAGAGAAGGACGCTTGTTTTGTCTTCTTCTCTTCCACCGTCCTCCTTTCGTTGAGTGTGTTTACACGCATTCACTGTTACACATAAGAGCTCACATCTCGGTTAACCTCAAAATCACGATGAGCTGTTTCCATGCATTGTCATACCCAGATCACAACTGACCCTGTATACAGAGATACACAGGATACTACTGAGTATTATCATGGAAACACCACTTACACAGACCATAAACCCTGCAGTAAACGGGATAAGGTACTTAGATGCTGCAGTGTCTACAGATTTCAATTGAAGTTTCTAATCGGGATAGGAACTTATCCCACCACTGTAAACAGGAAATGTTTTGCACATACAGTTTACTTAATTAATATTAATAGCCAAAGCAGTGTCATCTTTTCAATTTCTTAATAAGCACTTTTATAGACTTGCTGTAATTGCTGTAACTATTTTATTTTTGCTTTTTCTGTTATGCTGTTATCATTAATTTTTTAATAATAGTATCAGTAGTCGCAGTAGATGTAGTAGTAGTAGTAGTAACACCATTGACACTTACACATACTCACACCACACATCCACAGTGTTCTACTGTTGCCCCAGTGGAGCTGCCACTGAGCAGTTGGGGGTAAAATGCTTTGCTCAAGGGCAGATGTATGCTAGTTGTTGAGGGAGAGGAAAGTGTGTGTCATTCACTTTTCTAGTTCCAGATCTCACTCAGTCGGTCCTGGGATTCAAACTGGCAATCTTCTGGTCCTAAGCCCCATATTGTGGCATTGGGATGTCAGCCAGTGACCTGAGCGTTGTCTCCGAGTGCAGCTTTCCTAGAGGTAATTGGATACAGAGTTAAGTACTGTGTTTTTGCAAGTTGTTCCATTCCTATTTCGCCCTCTAACTTTTGATGAAGTTGTTTGTGTATACAACTTGAAATATGGTGCCAAAAAGCTCCCACACTACTTAGTTGCATTGCCTCTCCAAAACTTGCCCACTCCTCCTCCGTGTGTGTGTGTGTGTGTGTGTGTGTGTGTGTGTGTGTGTGTGTGCGTGAGTGTGTGTGTGTGTGTGCGTGTACGTGTGACGAGACACTCCCCGTACTGCTCACAGAGATTAAATTTCAAAGGGATCAAAAATACACCAGACAGTCCTGCTAGGATAATCAATCACCACACCCGAGAGAAAGCTGTGTGTGTGTGTGTGTGTGTGTGTGTGTGTGTGTGTGTGTGTGTGAGAGAGGGAGAGAGAGAGCGAGAGAAACAGATAGAGACAGAGCAAAAGAGAGAGAGCGAGGGAGAGAGAGAGAGAGAGCATAACAACATGAAGTCTAGCCAAGGAGAGGGGAGGGCTGCGGGGGAAAACTAAAATACATACATATAGTTGGGAGTATGGCCTGCGTCTATGCGTCTGCGCTGGGGAATTGGAGTCATAAATCAAACAGCCTGTCAGAAGTGGTGGTGGGGTTGTTGGAGAACATGAAAGGGGGGGGGGGGGGGGAGCAGAGGAGTGGAAAGAGAAAGAAAGAGGGGTAGTGCCTCAGTCACTCGTACACTGCGTCCTGCACGTGAGCCCGAATGCAATTTCCCCTGAATGTCAGGCGGAGATGCGAGGTGGAGCAGATAAGAAAACGTGCGTGCGTGTGTGTGTGTGTGTGTGTGTGTGTGTGTGTGTGTGTGTCCCTGCCCCTGTCCCTGTCCTCGACCCCAGGACGCGAGACACGGGCCCAAATCTCATTATGCCGACATGATAGAATTTGCTCTCTATGTAACCTCATTATCCTCACTGTTAGATAAGGCTCTGTAATTGTTCACACCAACAACAGCCATACGGAAATGGGTGTGTTAGTGTGTGTGTGTGTGTGTGTGTGTGTGTGTGTGTGTGTGTGCGTGTGTGTGTCTCCACTGTGTGTTATAATGTGTTTTGTAGGCCTGTGTTGGATTGCTTTACACAACCAACATCTTGATCAATGATATTCCAATGGACATTCACATCAAGGAGGTGACAAACAGTGTGGTTGATATAGTATTGGGCAGCGGGTATCAGAGATAATAGTTAAGACTGAATAGCCATGTAGTTGCTGATTAACAACCTTTTCAAGGATCTGTCCAAGAAAAGGAAGGTTAGATGTTCGCCTGTACTGAATTCATGATTTAGCTTGTTATGCTTTAGGAATTGTTTGAGAACAGCAATTATAAGATACCCAGGAAAAACACCAGATTGCTAGGAGGTGTTAACGATTGTCAGTTCATCAGACAGGCAATTAACAACATCTAAAAATATTGCAGGAAGTGGATCTAGGGGACAGGTGGAAGACTCGTCAAGTTCTTTGGAGCTACCATTAGAGAAGTATGCCATATCTCCAGTCCCTCTTAGGAAAGAAGGGAAGCTCTTGTTTCTTAGGGCATGATTCAGCAATTTTAAGACTAATTTGTGTAATTTTGTCACAAAAGGAAGCAGCAAATTGTACACATTTAGCAGAGAAAAAGCTCACTTGAAATTGAGGGGGGGGTAAAGCATGATCAGTTGTTTCTAAAATCATCTGTGCATTGTTTTTATCATCATTATATCATCTATAATCTTGAGTCTTGGAAATTTAAATTCCTTGTGGTAGCTGCAGTCTGTCTTTATAGATGTCACGGTGTCATTTCTGCTCAGCCTGTCAGCAGTCCCCTTTCCCTTTTTAACCTTTTTGTGGAATCCACATTCAACCAAGGAGCTTTTTGTTTCCTAGCCAATGTTTTTGTTTTTAGTGGAGTGATGATATCAATAGTCTTTTTTAAATGGTAGTTAGATTTTCCACAAGATCATCATTCGATGAAGCTGTGGGCAGTTTGAACTTGGCACTGAGGTGGCACTTCTTAACAGTGCTGAGCTGAATTCACTGTACTGGCAAGGCCTTTCAAGATAACCAACTCTAAGGTATGGCTCCAGTGCAGGCCAGGTGGCTGCAAGGAGGGCAGAGCTATAACTTCAACACTTCCACACTTCTATAATCTAATAATTCCTGAATAATACCCATCTAGTGCTAAACCACAGGTTTTTCAGGTTGCTAATTTAAATTTTCAAGCTTAGATTAAGTTTACAACAGGATACACAACCAAACAGCTTTAGTAATAGGATTACACCGTAACGAACTAACTCTCAATTACTTAGTTATTGTAGCAGACTGAAATGTGCGGGGCAAGCACATACACTTCCCACTTCTGACCCCAGAACCATAAGAGGACGACTCGAGGGAAGTGCAGACATCCTAGATGCATGTTATCCCTCACCAGCATTTATACAGCTGTAAGCAAAGGGTGGAAATGTATCATTCTGGTAAGAATAGCAGTATTGTGGTCGACCCCGCCGTAACTGAATAGTATGCGGTGTGTGTGTGTGTGTATTGGTTCGTACAACCTTCGACCACCCACAATACACCTCGCTGGATGTCTCCCTCTCTGCTTTTGCCAAGAGCAGCATGGAAAAGCTAGCTTTATGAGCTTGTGGGCAGCAGAGGAGAAGAGGGGAAATGTAGATGATTTGTAGGGAGACCATAATGGAGACGGATGATCGCTCTCTGGGCCTGTCTGCTGTTGAATCAGCGCTGCCACCCAGTAGGGGAGTGTGCTGTCTCTCTAGCCTGGCTCTCTCTCTCCGTGTTATTTCTCTCTGTGTTTATGCTGCTCCTCTGATAGACCTCCGCTGCAGTCCATTTCAGCTCCATCTCAAAGCACACCCCGAACACGCTCTGTCTGCGTGTGGTGACTCAGGCACGCAGCGCCAAACCCTGCTCGATTCTGACCGGAAAAATCTCTTTTCAAACCAGAACCAAGGCCGACTGGTGGAGCATTTACTGAGCTCAGACACGACTGATACCTAGGATTGCTAATCATTTTCTATTGAATGAATTGTTGATCTATTTTTCAACCCAAGCCATTTACAGTTACTATATACTGCACATATACCTTTGAGAAACAGATGATAACTTGCTGAATAACTCTGTTTGAAGGGACATTATGCAATGGTATGCAGTTTTAGCCAAGCTGATTGGTCACAGATACAAGTGTGCAAAAAATAGGAGGTCAGAGGTCAGGGTCAGCTACAGAGCAACAGTCCGCACCTCAACAGTGCGGATGCTGGTTTGAACCTGGGTCATCTGGTTGAAGGACTGTCTCTCTAATCACCAGACCACCCTGCTGCCCGATGCTTTGCATAAAGCACACTCTATTGGTTTCTCTGACAATTTGTGGTCACCAGGGATCTTCGTGCTCTCTTGTTGTCTGTTCTTATGTACCTACGTTACTTTGGAGCAAACTTTTCAGACAGAACACATGCATTGGTAACCGTTGTATGCGCCATAATACCCACAAGGGCATTCTTTACTGTGATTATGGGTACTTCAGTGATGCCGACAGTGTCTGTTACAACACTATATTGTACCCATAATCATAGTAAAGAATGCCCTCACGGCTATTATTGCTATCAAAGACACTTAGATTGTGAGATAATAGACACTAACTTCCTTAGATGATGACAGTAATACTACTCAAATGTGGAAATTACAAGAAATTGCTCATTCAACCACAGATTCTATTGATCTTGGAGGCAAAGTAACCAAAAGCTAACTGGAAGTAATCAGTGGTGACTGGATTTGCGTGTCCAGTTTGTTACGTAAAAGATCACAATTTGTAGCAGGTAATCCATAATCTGTAATGGATTACATTTAGCACGCAAAACTCCCAGCCCCATGGTCTTCTGGGAAGTTTCTGGGAGGCCCAGCTGTGGTCTATGGCTACAAGCCAGTACATCCACCAGAGACAGTGTTGGCTTCTTTTTCTAGTTGATTTTAATGGAAAGGGACGAGTGAGAAAGTGGTAAAAGGTGGATAAACTATGAATTCCAGTCTGTGATCACCACAAGGCAAACAACCACGAGTACAAACAAGTAAAGACAATTCGATTTTCAGAATAGCATTCATTTAGGTTTCACTTTAATGAAAAGGTCTTATACTACTTACTATAATGTATACAATGGATTTAAAAATGTATATTAGCTTATAAAACTGCTTCACAAATAGAGTTTCTGTGTTTGCAAGAGTTTATGTGGGTTTGCTCTCCACAGCGTCTTTGAGAACATACCGCAGAGTCACATTTACCAAGTTTTACCAGAAAAAAATGGGACACGTCTGAGTTCTTTAAAAAACAACTTCACATTACAGTCAACTGCACATGCGTGACTTGCAAATTAATAAGCAATATATCAGGAAGAGAAACAGGATCCGCACACTATCAGAAAAAAAAAAAAAGAAAAGCCCCAGTTTGGACATTCTCCTTTATTCTTCATCCTGTGCAGATCCCATTTCTCTTCTTGATATATGGTGTAAGTTTTTAGCGCTCAGTGCAGCAGGCGTTTAAAGTTAAAAATATTTCAGCTTTGGAGAAGAAGCACTGCACTTCCAACGGGTTTTCAGCGGCAGCAGCAGTAGTAGTCGTTATTCCCCCGAGCGCTGCTGCTTTATAAAAAGGCTCTGCACAGAAACAGACCTTAGCGGCTCTAACTCTGCGTTCACACTGCTAGCGAAGACCGTGTATGTTTTACAAGATTAATCATTCAACGGTGAAAAAACAAACCGGGCTGCCTTGCGATCTGCAAAAGCGGTACGCTGCATTAACGTCACGTGGGCGAGAAGCTTCCTACTAGAAAATACTGCTCACATAAGCTTTCAAGTGTTAAACACTGCTTGGGAACACGGGGTTTGGCGACGGACGCCGATTTCTCCGACTTCTTGAATTCCGACCTCGCCAACAAGGAAATACCTGTTGTCAAGTGTAGGGAATGATATATTAATTTCAAATAACTCTTAAAGTGCCATAGGAAGATACAACTACTTGCTGGATTTTTGGTTTGTGGTCGACTTTGCAATGTTTGGTTTGCTGTAAAACACGGACTCAAATGAATCACTCACGAGTTGCATGTGTATTAAGTGTGACAAAGCTGATCAGGAGCAAAGTCTTCAGAAAGTATCATTCATGGTGTCTTGATGGCTTCAAATAAGTTCGAACACATGAACACTTCCAAGTTTTTGCTTTTAGCCATCAAGATATTCCCATATTCGATATGAACGCAGCGCTCCCCCCCTGCAGTTTTTCTTCACACAAAAGCAAAAACATACAGTTTGGCTCTGGTTGTTACAATACTTTCGGTGGGTGTGGAATTTGGTTCCAACAAACCTCAGATTTCTTTTTAAAGACTGTTTTTTTTTTGTTTTTTTTTTACATTTTTGCCTTTATTTAATAGATACAGACAGGACCGATTGGGGGATGACATGCAACAAAGGTCCCATGCTGGATTCAAAACCAGATTTATCGGCCTAACCCTAATGCAAATGGTATGTGAGATATATCAGTGCTAGTTGGCTGCTGATGGAAGATGTAGCCAACAATTCTGTCGCCACAAACGAGGAGAAAATGAGGTGACCGTGGTCATTGGTACATGTATTTTTTTGGTCTAATAAAATGAATGAACTTCCTGCAACTGAGTTCACACAGTATGGCCTTCACTCAAGTCTTGAAGTGAGGGGATATTCTGTTGCTGGTATAAGCTTTTCCGTATTATTACTGTTATAACATGTTGGGTTACCATCTGGAACATGTGTGCTTGATTGCTAGTTGGTAACACAATTGAATCTAGTAATTGTTCAGGTCAAAAACTCCTACACAGTGAGTAGAGGGTCTGTCATGATCTCCACCCCACCCACTCAGGAGAAGCTGCAGGTTTTCTCACACTCTGAGCTATTGAGTGGGAGTGAGTGGGAGAGAGAGAGGGGTTAAAAATTTGATTGCTAAAGTTTTATTATATATATATATATTTGGAGCATTCCCTTTATTATCTATGTTTTGTTGTCTTTATATTTTTTCCTATGTTTGCTGTTGTTGTATAACTGCTTTGGTAATGTAATGGAAGTCTTACCATGCCAACAAGGCTCTTTGACTAGACTTGAATTGAAAATTGAGAGATGGAGGGCGGGTGGGAGAAGGTGGGAGGACACCGTATTTTGGACATAGCTGAGCAGCTCCATCAGTCTGATTGACTGACAATCGGACAGACCAGCTGTTGTCCTGGTGGAAGGAGGGAGGGGAAAGGGAGGAAAGCAGGATGACAAGGCTGTATGTGTGTGTGTCGGTGTCTGTCTTTCTGTGTGTGTGTGTGCCTGCATGCCTTAGATTTAAAGTGACTGTGTCGCCGTCATCCCTTTTGTGCGAGCCCCACATTCTCGGGCTCTTTGTTGGTGCCTCTGCAGCGGGGCTGGCTGACAGGCTCTGAATGGCCGTCCCTGCTGTGCAATGGCGGCCTGCCGCGTGGAGTCGAACCCTCAACAGCCCTTATTAGTGTCAGCAGCTCACAGACATGAGGGGCCGCCAACCCAGCAGTGTGCGTGTGTGTGTGTGTGTGTGAGTGAGTGTGAGAGAGAAAGAGAGCTTGACTTGCACTTTCATACAAGTGGAACAGATGTTTATTGTTTTGACTATTTTTTTTTTATTTTATCATTTTTGGTTCGGTTGTACTCTGATGTTTTGGCGACGCTGTTCGTTTAACATTCGCCATGTGGAATAGACTTGAATTGAGAGAGACAGAGGGTGTGTGAAAGAATGTGTGAAGCAGAGAGAGAGGGCACGTGTGTGTGTGTGTGTGTGTGTGTGTGTGCACGCACGCGTGTGTGTGTGTGTTGTGCCACGTCAAACGCCACCCTCCTCCTCTCCTCCTCATCCACCCCCCTCTCTTTTCAAGTGTGACAGTGATTAATGATCCTCAGCTGTCAGGTACATTACTCACCAGGGTCTCTCTCTCTCTCTCTCGTTCTCGCTCTCCCTCTCTCTCGCTCTCCTTATTTTTGTAGCTCTTGTGATCTAATGAGAAGACAACATAGACGCCACAGGGAGTTAGAGGCCAAGAGAGTGAGAAAAAAGGGAGATTGAGACACAAGAGAAAGCGACGGATGAGTAGAAAAGAGAGTGAGAGAGAGGTGAGGAGAGACAGTAGAGGTGGAGAAACAGCAGTCTGTCTCTCTCTCTCTCCCTCTCTCTCTCTCTCTCTCTCTCTCTCAGGAGGGGAGGCCGACTAGAAAAGACCTTTCACTGCCGACCCGGTGCTGAAAAGAATAATACCACTAATGAAAGGCAAGAGGCAGGAGCGTGAGCCAGAATATATTCGTCGGCCCATATGCCGCTCTGAGTGTGTGTGGCTGTGCATGGGTGTGAGCATGGCTCCTGCTTCGTGTGTATGTGTTTTTACATGCGTGTGTGTGTGTGTGTGTGTGTGTGAGCGGGAGCCATGAATGTGCCATGCGAAGGCGTTTGAAACAGGCCAGACGCCCGGTGTCAGGCATTACTCTGTCTTTCCTCCCCCTCTGCTCCCCGCTCCCGGCCCGATGATGGATGACGGCGAATGAAAAGTTTCCTCTCCTGGACTGCCGACTGCAGCGGGCTGCCGTCAGAGGACCGGCCATCTGCTTTCCATTGCAGGGGCCAGCGGGGGCCCTCGGTTTGGGCCTGGGTTTGGCCGCGCTGGCAGCCCGACGGGGCTACAGAGGCAGCCAGGCCCGGAGGCAGGGTGGGCTGCAGAGGAATGAAAAAGCCTCCGAAACTGACAGAGATGTAACGGAGGAAATAGTGTTCGTTTTCAACTGAAACGGAATGGTGGTTAATCAGTCTGGAGTAGTTTTTTAGCGGGGGCGCTCCTGTAAATGTGATTATTACCGACGTTGGCATCTGTAATTTTAATCCGGTGTGAATCTACCATGTCCGTAATGATTTCAAGTCCAAAAAGTAATCTGGAAAAAAAAATAAAAAAAATCTGGAGCAAATTACCAATTCTTTCTTGGCAAACTCAAAGGTCATCTGATAACAATCCAGTTGGAATTGACATCTCTGAAATGTAATACTGCAATGTGTTTGCGGCGGCCTGCAGATTGTTCAGCATATGCATATAGTGTAGATGATGTTATACATCTGGGCTACAAGCAGTAGTTTGGGGGAAATCATTTAAATCCTTTATTCTGTACTAATGGGTCTCTGGAAAAAGCAGGACCTCCCCCCCGATAAAAGTTAACCAGCTTGAACAGTGATTAAAGGCGTTACGTGTAGCAATTTTTAACATCACTATATCATTGTCGTAGTAATTGTGATACTCAAACAAATGAGATCATGGTTGAGGCGATAGAGGAAAAGTGCAGCTTCATCCAGCCACACAAAGCGACTTCGCAGCTTCACCGTGTTGCGGGGCGTCAGAAAGTTAACGGCAGGACTGGAAGCGACGCAGATTTAAACAAACGGTTTTAATCAGGGGCCTCGCGGGGCCGCGGCGCGCCCAGCCCGCTGCTTGTATGTCATTTCTGATTCATTACCCCCTGGGGCATTAACACCGCAGGAGGTGAGGAGGATCACAGGAGTAGAGACAGAGGGAGAGGAAAAACAATGACAGAGAGAATAGCAAGAGAGGGGGAGAAAGAGAGAGTAATCGCTTGAATGTTTCTGCTTGACTTTTTTCCTCTTAGTTAAGAAACACTGATAGTCAGAGTCAGATCTTCATTTGCAAAGTAGTGCAGGACACACACATACACACATTTATAGTCATAGGAGTGGAACAGATGTTTATTATTATGTTTTAGTTTTTATACTTTTATTTTATTCAGTTGTATTTAGATGCTTTGGCAATACTGTTCATCCTATGCCAATTCAATATGACTGACAATAAAGCATACTGAATTGAATTGAAACTGAAAGATGGAAAGAAGGAGAGAGAGAGGGGGAGAGATTTTCGGGCCACACAACGCAAATCAAGAACATGCGAACACGTCTCTTTCCATGTCTCTCTCCCCGGCTCTCATTTCATTTTACCTAACATGACAGTTGCCATTTGGTGGACGCTTTTATGTAAAGGGCCTCTCAGGGGCGCACACATGTTTAGTATGTATTTTGTATGATTCTCCGACTCTCACCCGGGACGTCCCGCCGCTCGGCAGGGGGGAGGAGGGAGGGAGGGAGGGAGGGAGGGCGGGGGAGGGATGGGAGTTGTAGTGTGTAGACTTTTGAGGAATGTGGAGGAATGTGCGAATGTGTGTGTGCTGCTCTGTCTTCCCTGTGAACATTACAGTTGTTTTACCGGCATGGCTGTTGATCAGAAACAGTTCTGCCACAGCAGCATGCAGGATGTACAATTTCAAAAACCAAGAAACAAGAGTTTATACATTGAAACCATATTGAGATGATGAATTATTTGGATTGGAAACATGCACTATACAATTATACATAATCATCCGCATCTATAACAATGTAAAGCGGTTCCAAAATTGAGAACATGTAGTTATGCAAATTATTCAAAAGCTAGTAAAGGCATATTGGATATTATGGTAACATTATGGTTAGTTTGAGTGTTAGTGGTTATGGTTAGTTTGAGTTTGAGTGTGTGTGTGTGTGTGTGTGTGTAGGTCTACTCACAAAAACACTGTACTCCATTCTGTGTGTGTGTGTGTGTGTGTGTGTGTGTGTGTGTGTGTGTGTGTGTGTGTGTGTGTTTCAGCGGAGTATTAACTCACACACAGGGCAGGTCACTGACCCAACAAAGGGAATTAAACTCCTTAACCTCCTTAACCAACACACACACACACACACTCATGCACACAGAGTTTCTGCCGAATCATCACCAGCCACCCTTCCGCGCCGTCACGGGGAAAACGCCCCGGCCGAATCTCCACTTCCACGGTAAACCATCAATCATCATCGCCATCCCCGAGTGTCTCCCTCATCCTCATCCACTCCTCCACTCCCACACACATC
>NW_027282568.1:27500-32500 GCF_046629955.1 Centroberyx affinis | reverse complement strand
TTCAAAAATTGTTGTCCCCATTAGTTACTTAGACACCCACAGTTGGGTAAATAGGGTCCAGGTTGAAAAATACTGAAGTTACCCTTTAATACATATCTAATATCTTTCTCTTGTGTTGTTCTTTCACATAACTAAGACTAAAGAAGTGTAAAAAATAAGCTACGTCAGATTGTTCCAAGGGACATACATGTCATGTCAATTTTTATTTATATAGCCCAAAATCACAAATCAGAATGAGGGGGTCCCCGGTATATTCTCTATCTTGTATCCTTGGCTGAAAAACAATTGAGAACCTCTGATCTAGAGCACTCTAATTTGCATATTACCAATATGGCCGCTATCCCTAAATTTCTAATCTTTAATTCTTTGCAATATTTCTAAGATGAAAGGATGCTGTTCTGGTCACCTTGTTTATATGGGAATTAAAACTTAGATCAGAATCTAAGATAACACCCAGGCTTGTTACTTCTGATTTGATCGAGGGATTCAGGTTCCCAAGTCTTGTGGAGAGTTCTTCTCTTTTGGCTTTGGGGCCGACCAAAAGTATTTCTGTCTTCTCTTCATTCAGTTTTAAGAAATTTGTGTTCATCCAATCATTGATAGCCAATAGACAAATAGTGAGGGAGCTTAAGGCATCTACATGATTTGGCTCTACAGAAATGTATAGTTGTGTATCATCAGCATAGCTATGGAAACTGACATTATGTTCTCTGATAATATCACCTAATGGAAGCATGTACAGTGAGAAAAGCAGGGGACCAAGACAGCTTCCTTGTGCAACACCAGAAGTTAGATCATGTTTCTCTGATACAAGATCTCCAAGACAGATGAAAAATTTCCTCCCTGTAATGTAAGTTCTGAACCAGTTTAGGACACATTCAGAGAGACCAACCCAGATCTTGAGACGATCTATGAGAATATTGTGGTCGACTGTGTCAGATGCTGCACTCAGGTCCAAAAGAACCAGAACCGAGACCCTGTTGGCATTAATGCTAAGTCTCAAATCATTGACTATTTTGGTGAGAGCAGTTTCTGTGCTGTGGTTGGCTCTGAAACCTGACTGAAACTTCTCCAGAATGTTGTTTTCATTTAAAAAGTTGTTAATTTGGTTAGAAACCACTTTTTCAAGTACCTTACTTAAAAAAGAAAGGTTTGATATGGGCGTGTAGTCACTTAGGACCCCACAGTCCAAATGAGATTTCTTCAACAGCGGTTTCACAACAGCCGTTTTAAAGGCATCAGGAAAACCCCCGTCTCAAGTGATGTATTAATGATTTTCAGAGCAGAGTTTGAAACACTATTGAAAACCCTCTTAAAAGATGTAGTGGGGACAGGGTCAAAAGAGCAGGTGGAAGATGGTGAGGATGATTTACCAGTGGTTTTTGTTTATATCCTAATCACACAACCAGATTACTCAAATATCATCGTCTCGACCCTCAGTGTTGGTACAGGCACCCTCACATCCACATATCGAGGTGCAACGGACTCCAGCTTTACAGCATTTGCGGCGCCCACTACATGACTTTTTGCAGCCGCAGCGGAGGAGGATGGCGCAGGCTTTACTGGCATCTGCAAGACGGGTCCAGTAAGTCGTGGAGTCCCAGTACCAGCCCCACGTACTGAACTCTGGGATATTTTGCTGGACGGAGGTTGCCTGATTCCAGTAGAAGCTGGCCTGCAGCAGTGCCTTTTTGACATGCTGAATCAGTGCAGCTTGGGTGGGAGGCAGGTTCTCGAGGAACCTGGGCTTCATCTACTCGGCTGGAGCCACAGCTCTTGCTGTACACGATGAAGACCATATGCTCCGGTCTTTGGACATGGACATCTGAGCTGATCTGTTCAGGCTCCAAGGTGAGGGCGACCAGGGTTTCTGTGAGATCCGGTGTTGCCTCCCATGCTGCCCATGCACTGCTTTTCCCATAGCCCAGGAAGGCTGATGTAGTATCGCATCCTGTTAGCACGTGGAAGAGAGGTAAAGCCAGTGACTTCTGGGGACCAAGAGCATTGTGGATCTCGTGAACAGGAATGTCCCGGTAGTTCTTTCTGCATGTGAAGCCGATCCAGATCTCTGTGAGGCCTAATGGTAAGACTCCAGCCGAGTAGATGAAGCCAGACGTCGGCTTTTTTCAAACGGTACCGAGTCCCTCGAGAACCTGCCTCCCACCCAAGCTGCACTGATTCAGCATGTCAAAAGGCACTGCTGCAGGCCTGCAGGAACCTTACTGGACCCGTCTTGCAGATGCCAGTAAAGCCTGCGCCATCCTCCTCCACTGCGGCTGCAAAAAGTCATGTAGTGGGCGCCGCAAATGCTGTAAAGCTGGAGTCCGTTGCACCTCGATATGTGGATGTGAGGGTGCCTGTACCAACACTGAGGGTCGAGACGATGATATTTGAGTAATCTGGTTGTGTGATTAGGATATAAACAAAAACCACTCGTCACCAAAAGCAGTCACCCTGGTAAATCAAAAGGACTGAGCACATCCAACTCCCCCCCCCCCCCCCCCCATGGACATAAGTACTACTCACTTATACATATAGACACCTAGCACTTTTATTGTTTTGTTCTGTTGTTCTTTGGTTTCTGTTATTTATTATTTTGTTAAAAAACTAAACACCTTTGGTCAGTATTGATATTCAGTATATTCAGTATTGAGTATTGATGCATGTACTGGCTGTTAGCTGTATCAATAGGAATGGGTTCTACTCTTCTATTTGTGTAATTGTTTCAATAAAAATGACATCTGTAAGATACATAGGTTGTTTTCACCAGTTTGATCTTAACTTGTTCCTACAACTCTACACTCAATCTGTGTGAAAATAAGGAGGTGGTTAAATAAGGTTAAAAGTATGTTAAATAAAATGTTTGGGATAGCGGCCATATTGCTAATATGCAATTTAGAGTGCTCTAGATAGATTCAATCATAAATCTGAATATTCCAATGTGTTTCTAATGCTCAAAAAGCATAAAATAGACACCAAGTTTGCCAAAAGAGTCAAAAGTTATGGTAAAACTCATTTTGGAAATATGCAAATTAGGGGTCCAGACACACCCAATCGTGAAGATAAGCATTCCAACGTGTTTCTAATGGTCAAAAAACATAAAATAGACACCAAGTTTGCATTTGTAGCTCATCTGGTTCAAAAGTTATAGCCGAAACCTTTTTCGGGAGGCGGCCATATTGGATTTGGTCGCCATGGTGACCCCGGGGGTCGGGCGCTCTCACTAAATCATTAGAGCATGCCCTGGGCTACATCTGGGCCAAATCTGGTGCTTTTAGACTGATTTGCACGGAAATATCCCTGAGGCCCTCGACTAACACACTCTGAGGATCCTATGGGGATAACCATAACCCATAACACCATAACACCATAACACCATAACCCCATAACCCATAACACCATAACACCATAACCCATAACACCATAACACCATAACACCATAACCCCATAACCCATAACCCCATAACACCATAACCCCATAACACCATAACCCCATAACCCATAACACCATAACACCATAACCCCTAACACCATAACACCATAACACCATAACCCCATAACCCCATAACCCCATAACCCATAACACCATAACACCATAACCCATAACCCCATAACCCCATAACCCATAACACCATAACCCCATAACCCCATAACACCATAACCCCATAACACCATAACCCCATAACACCATAACACCATAACCCCATAACCCCATAACCCATAACACCATAACCCCATAACACCATAACCCCATAACACCATAACACCATAACCCCATAACCCCATAACACCATAACCCCATAACACCATAACCCCATAACACCATAACCCCATAACCCCATAACCCATAACACCATAACACCATAACACCATAACCCCATAACCCCATAACACCATAACCCCATAACCCATAACCCCATAACCCCATAACCCCATAACCCCATAACACCATAACCCCATAACCCATAACACCATAACACCATAACACCATAACCCCATAACCCATAACACCATAACCCCATAACCCCATAACCCCATAACCCCATAACACCATAACCCCATAACCCCATAACACCATAACACCATAACCCATAACCCCATAACACCATAACACCATAACCCCATAACCCCATAACACCATAACACCATAACCCCATAACCCCATAACACCATAACCCCATAACACCATAACACCATAACACCATAACCCATAACCCCATAACCCCATAACACCATAACACCATAACACCATAACCCCATAACCCCATAACCCCATAACACCATAACACCATAACACCATAACCCATAACCCCATAACCCCATAACACCATAACCCATAACCCCATAACCCCATAACACCATAACCCCATAACCCCATAACACCATAACCCCATAACCCCATAACACCATACACCCATAACCCCATAACCCCATAACACCATAACCCCATAACACCATAACACCATAACACCATAACACCATAACCCCATAACACCATAACACCATAACCCCATAACACCATAACACCATAACACCATAACCCCATAAACCCCATAACACCATAACCCCATAACACCATAACACCATAACCCCATAACCCCATAACACCATAACCCCATAACACCATAACACCATAACACCATAACCCCATAACCCCATAACACCATAACCCCATAACCCCATAACACCATAACCCCATAACCCCATAACCCCATAACACCATAACACCATAACACCATAACCCCATAACCCCATAACACCATAACCCCATAACACCATTATGGTGTTATGGTGTTCCAGAGGAGAGCAGGATCTCAGGGAAACAGACTGAGATACAGCTTCACTCTGGGAGAACCAGACTGGAGAACCAGTCTGGAGAACCAGACTGGTTCTCCAGACTGGACTCTGCTGGATGATCTGTGGGTTCAGATCAGTCCGGAGCTTCAGTCATGAAGCCAGGAGAGCTTTGTGTGCAATAAAAGTAAATTTGGAAAAACAAA
>NW_027282568.1:12500-22500 GCF_046629955.1 Centroberyx affinis | reverse complement strand
CCAGTCCTCCTTCACTGGGCTGTGGTCCAGTCCTCCTTCACTGAGCTGAGCTGTGGTCCAGTCCTCCTTCACTGAGCTGAGCTGTGGTCCAGTCCTCCTTCACTGAGCTGTGGTCCAGTCCTGCTTCAATGGGCTGTGGTCCAGTCCTCCTTCACTGAGCTGTGGTCCAGTCCTCCTTCACTGGGCTGTGGTCCAGTCCTCCTTCACTGGGCTGTGGTCCAGTCCTCCTTCACTGGGCTGTGGTCCAGTCCTCCTTCACTGAGCTGTGGTCCAGTCCTCCTTCACTGAGCTGAGCTGTGGTCCAGTCCTCCTTCACTGGGCTGTGGTCCAGTCCTCCTTCACTGGGCTGAGCTGTGGTCCAGTCCTCCTTCACTGAGCTGTGGTCCAGTCCTCCTTCAATGGGCTGTGGTCCAGTCCTCCTTCACTGAGCTGTGGTCCAGTCCTCCTTCACTGGGCTGTGGTCCAGTCCTCCTTCACTGGGCTGTGGTCCAGTCCTCCTTCACTGGGCTGTGGTCCAGTCCTCCTTCACTGAGCTGAGCTGTGGTCCAGTCCTCCTTCACTGAGCTGAGCTGTGGTCCAGTCCTCCTTCACTGGGCTGTGGTCCAGTCCTCCTTCACTGAGCTGAGCTGTGGTCCAGTCCTCCTTCACTGGGCTGTGGTCCAGTCCTCCTTCACTGGGCTGTGGTCCAGTCCTCCTTCACTGAGCTGTGGTCCAGTCCTCCTTCACTGAGCTGAGCTGTGGTCCAGTCCTCCTTCACTGAGCTGTGGTCCAGTCCTCCTTCAATGGGCTGTGGTCCAGTCCTCCTTCACTGAGCTGTGGTCCAGTCCTCCTTCACTGGGCTGTGGTCCAGTCCTCCTTCACTGGGCTGTGGTCCAGTCCTCCTTCACTGAGCTGAGCTGTGGTCCAGTCCTCCTTCACTGGGCTGTGGTCCAGTCCTCCTTCACTGGGCTGTGGTCCAGTCCTCCTTCACTGGGCTGAGCTGTGGTCCAGTCCTCCTTCACTGAGCTGTGGTCCAGTCCTCCTTCAATGGGCTGTGGTCCAGTCCTCCTTCACTGAGCTGTGGTCCAGTCCTCCTTCACTGGGCTGTGGTCCAGTCCTCCTTCACTGGGCTGTGGTCCAGTCCTCCTTCAATGGGCTGTGGTCCAGTCCTCCTTCACTGAGCTGAGCTGTGGTCCAGTCCTCCTTCACTGAGCTGAGCTGTGGTCCAGTCCTCCTTCACTGGGCTGTGGTCCAGTCCTCCTTCACTGAGCTGAGCTGTGGTCCAGTCCTCCTTCACTGGGCTGTGGTCCAGTCCTCCTTCACTGGGCTGTGGTCCAGTCCTCCTTCACTGAGCTGTGGTCCAGTCCTCCTTCACTGAGCTGAGCTGTGGTCCAGTCCTCCTTCACTGAGCTGTGGTCCAGTCCTCCTTCAATGGGCTGTGGTCCAGTCCTCCTTCACTGAGCTGTGGTCCAGTCCTCCTTCACTGGGCTGTGGTCCAGTCCTCCTTCACTGGGCTGTGGTCCAGTCCTCCTTCACTGAGCTGAGCTGTGGTCCAGTCCTCCTTCACTGAGCTGAGCTGTGGTCCAGTCCTCCTTCACTGGGCTGTGGTCCAGTCCTCCTTCACTGAGCTGTGGTCCAGTCCTCCTTCACTGGGCTGTGGTCCAGTCCTCCTTCACTGAGCTGTGGTCCAGTCCTCCTTCACTGAGCTGAGCTGTGGTCCAGTCCTCCTTCACTGAGCTGTGGTCCAGTCCTCCTTCAATGGGCTGTGGTCCAGTCCTCCTTCACTGAGCTGTGGTCCAGTCCTCCTTCACTGGGCTGTGGTCCAGTCCTCCTTCACTGGGCTGTGGTCCAGTCCTCCTTCACTGAGCTGAGCTGTGGTCCAGTCCTCCTTCACTGAGCTGAGCTGTGGTCCAGTCCTCCTTCACTGGGCTGTGGTCCAGTCCTCCTTCACTGAGCTGTGGTCCAGTCCTCCTTCACTGAGCTGTGGTCCAGTCCTCCTTCACTGAGCTGTGGATCGATCTCCAGCATCAA
Organism: Centroberyx affinis; assembly: GCF_046629955.1. Classification (NCBI taxonomy): domain Eukaryota; kingdom Metazoa; phylum Chordata; class Actinopteri; order Beryciformes; family Berycidae; genus Centroberyx; species Centroberyx affinis. Next base: position 20,490 of record NW_027282568.1, on the reverse strand, counting down.
GACATTCGACTGAAATATTTCAGTTTGTTTGTAAACCGGTAAGAAGAGGAGATTTGTTTCTCTAACTCAGCTGTCTGTAGTGGAGATTTGCTGTCAGTATCGTCTGTTGCCTGTGTGACCGGAGGCTGGGTTTGTCCCGGTGGGCGGTGTCCCGGTGGGCGGTGTCCCGGTGGGCGGTGTCCCGGTGGGCGGTGTCCCGGTGGGCGGTGTCCCGGTGGGCGGTGTCCCGGTGGCGTACGGTCTTGGAGTCCACACCGTTATCAGCCCCACACCGGGAATACTGTTATTTTGTATTTTGTAAAATAAAAGCACATATTCAGAGCTTCCATGTTCAAGTTAGGCTACTGAATGATAAATGGACATACTAACAACATACTGATCACTAATATCTGATCACTAATATGACAGATTAGGATGAATAGGATTAATTATTTGTCCTTACCTAGTGACAGTAATGAGTCCAGTTCAATCCAATGTTAGGCTAAAGAAGAGCATTAACTCTCTGAGTGAGCAGTGTTTTAATCTCTGATTAAAAACTGATCCGTTTACAAATGCCGTTAACGTGAGTTTGGAGGAATTTTAAGTTTCACTTCAGCGTCGGTGACTTTGACAGGCTCAGACCCTCTAGTGGTGACAGGCGGTATAACCAGTATAACCAGTATGACCAGTATGACCAGTATGACCAGTGTGACCAGTGTTGAGGAGGGAAACCACACCGGTGTGAAAATGGTACCGTGACAACTTTACCGTCAGCCTCAGCGGCCCTGGGTTCTCATTGGACCTGGGTTCTCATTGGACCTGGGTTCTCATTGGACCTGGGTTCTCATCAGACCTGGGTTCTCAGCGGACCTGACCTGGGTTCTCAGCGGACCTGGGTTCTCAGCGGACCTGACCTGGGTTCTCAGCGGCCCTGGGTTCTCAGCGGACCTGGGTTCTCATCAGACCTGGGTTCTCAGCGGACCTGACCTGGGTTCTCAGCGGACCTGGGTTCTCAGCGGACCTGACCTGGGTTCTCAGCAGACCTGGGTTCTCAGCGGACCGGACCTGGGTTCTCAGCGGACCTGGGTTCTCAGCAGACCTGGGTTCTCAGCGGCCCTGGGTTCTCAGCGGACCTGACCTGGGTTCTCAGCAGACCTGGGTTCTCAGCGGACCTGGGTTCTCAGCAGACCTGGGTTCTCAGCGGACCTGACCTGGGTTCTCAGCAGACCTGGGTTCTCAGTAGACCTGGGTTCTGCTGTCTGGAGGAACTTTATGGATCTCCAGATGGTCTCGAGGCTCCAGCTGTCTGTTTTATGGAAACAAACTAAAGAGTTTCATCTGAGGAAGGAGGAGATGACTGAAGTTTCATTTTTGGTTTCAACTTTTCCTTTAACAAACTAATTCATTAACTAAAATAAAAAGAGTAAAGAAAAAACATTAAAAAAGTTTAAAAAATATATCATAAAATAAAATTAGAAATCTAAATACAAACATACAGACTGAAAATAAAGAATCTGTTTTTTCCCTCTGATATTTTCTCTACAAAACTACAGCACACACACACACACACACACACACACACACACACACACACACACACACACACACACACACACACACACTTCAACAGACCAGCTGTAATAATTGTTGTGTGTTGGTGGAAAACATGGTGGATTAGTCAGCACATACATACACACACACACACACACACACCCCTTCATCATCATCATCATCATCACCGTCATGGCAGGAAGCGAAGCTGTCAAGTCACACAGCAACAGACAAAGTGATACCGGAAAATAGACAAACCGCCCTTCAAAATAAAAGCCACAGATGTAACACGAGGACGAAACAGACGGAGAGCTGAACTGTCCTCCATAACATGCACCTGACCTGCTCTTTACTATTTGTAATATTCAAATTTCTTTTCTATTCTTTTTGGTATATTTGCATATTTTTTTCATTTATGTTTCTTTAACTTAATATGTTCTACTGCACATTCTCTTAAAGGATGAGGCTGGTGTTTTTAATGCATTTCTTACCGTCAACAAATCCAATGAAAACAACAACATCAACAATGTGTTTGCTCTCCTCTCGTTACTTTCTGACTTCCCATGTTCTGTTTTTATCCGTCAACCAGGAAGTCATTGGCTCCAACTGTAAGATAAAAACCTTTAAATTCAGCTCACAAAGACATAGTTTACATTTTAAAAATCTCTAACTGTTACCATGAAAAGTCAGGCTGTTGTAGTTTTTACCAAATCAAATTCAAAAGAGAACAAATTCTTCATTACGCCGGGGGACTATTTTCTGTGCTACGGAACTACTTTCCTGAGATGGAAAAGTGTTTCCGGCCGGATTATTAAGTTGTTTGAGGAAAAAGTGGTCCGGCCCGGTGCATGGTGATGATGAAATATGCTGCAGAGCAGCAGCATGGCTCTGTGACTCTGTGGTTTTTAATCGTTTTTTAATACAATGGAGTTCTATGGCTGCACTGGGACCAGATACATGGACCAGACTTGTTGGCAAAACAAATTCATTGCTTGTTTTGTTATTTTCATAGGATTTGTTGACGGTAAGAAATGCATTAAAAACAACAGCCTGATCCTTTAATTCTGTAATCTGTTTCTTCATGAGTTCAGTCAAACGTTTCAAACATTTAAAATCTGTTGATGTTTGCAGGAACTTAATATTCTTATTTATATTTTATTATTCTGCTGCTGCAGAGACCCAACAGGAAACAGTCAAGTTTCATCTAAGGAAATCTTTCAGACGTTCGTCAACAAGTCTTTTATTTTGAAAGGTACGACCGGACGTAGTGTTTCTTATTCTGCTAGCTTGACTCTGTCAGGAAACACAACAGCCGAACCCCGGCGGTAAAGTGCGGGGCTGCGGCCCGGCCCCGCGCGCCTCTGGCCGGGTCCAACTACAACAACAAGCCGCTGACTGAAGCTCGCGCCGCTAATTATTCAAATGTGAAGCGTTTGAATTAAAGTTATTGATTTCTTACCGTCGCTTCTTCCCTCACAGTGTTGACAGCAACACAACACGGAAGTAGTGACTACGATGATAGACTGCGCATGTCCGGAACTCCGCGGAGGAGGGGGAGGGAGCAAGGCGGGATAGAGAGAGAGAGAGAGAGAGAGAGAGAGAGAGAGAGAGAGAGAGAGAGAGAGACTCATTATCAGTCCCAGTAATAAGGGATACAGCTACAGTTACTAGTTACTTCTCTCAAAAAGTAATTGAATTACTTTACCAATTATTGCATAATAAAAGTAATTAGTTACTAGGGAAAGTAACTTTTGTGTTACTTTTAAATGTCTGCTTCAATTCTCTTATGACACATAGATATATTATTGTAGTGTTGCTGTGGCACAGTGTGACAAGACAACTGTCACATGTTATCTGTCACTGTGCCCATTGTCACTGTGATGAACAGTAAGCAGTGGAACAATAAAACTCAATAGATATGTTTTGATAGGTGTATTTATTGCAGCCTCACAGGCTTCAGATCAGCATCAGTTCACTGTGTGGGCGGAGTTACGCACCGGGAGCAGAGCTGCCAACTCTTTAACAAGGAAAGCAGCTATTGGCTGCTCAGAAAGTCGCTAGAAGTCGCCAGGTGATGTCATACGATAATTTGCATATCAAGTGCTGACTCCACCCACCCGGGCCGGTTTCGGCGTACGCCGGTAACAATTACAAGCGGACCCTATCCTACAGTCCCTGCTCTCAGCAGAGGGAGGAGCTACACTGTGATCATGTGACTCTGGATCAGACAAGTAGAGAAAACCTGCATCAGCCAAACCAGTTTACTGCCAAATGCTTTGGATTCAACTCATTAACTTTGCTTCATATGGTCAGAAAAAGTCTCCAGATTTGTCTCTAGTCTCTTCTGAGAAATAAAGTCTCAGGTCAGTCGGTCGTCTTTTGATTCACCGTAAAGTCGGACGATCATAAACCGGATGATCCAGTAACGAGTAACGAGCCCATTTAAATTTCAGTAATTGTAATTGCGTTATTAATTTCAAAAAGTAATTAGTTACATTACTAGTTACTGCCAAAAGTAGAGGAATTACAGTAACTTTGTAACACGTTCCCAACACTGATAATATGTGTTTATGTTTATCTTTTATATATTTTATTGTTGATGACTGTTGTATTTTTTGCTTTGGCAACATTGTTTCTTTATAACATTCATGACAATAAAGCAAATTAAATTTGAGACAGAGAGAAGATCGCTCATTTCAAAGACTAGGAGAGAGAGGAAAGACTAGGAGAGAGAGGACAGACTAGGAGAGAGGAGAGACTAGGAGATAGAGGAAAGACTAGGAGAGAGAGGAAAGACTAAGAGAGAGAGGACAGACTAGGAGAGAGAGAGGAAAGACTAGGAGAGACAGGAAAGACTAGGAGAGAGACAGGAAAGACTAGGAGAGACAGGAAAGACTAGGAGAGAGGAAAGACTAGGAGAGAGAGAGGAAAGACTAGGAGAGACAGGAAAGACTAGGAGAGAGGAAAGACTAGGAGAGAGACGGGAAAGACTAGGAGAGAGAGGAAAGACTAGGAGAGAGGATGACAGGTGACGAAGGTCCAGGCCGGACTCGACCCTCAGACCGCTGAGCCGCAGGACGCCCAGTGAGAAAGTCCCATCATGCACCTGTTCTGCCTCAGACTCTCTGGCCCTCTTTACACTTTGCATTAACATGCGTCTCGTATCCAGATTGTATCTAGAGATGATTTAACCTGATTACATTTACAGCTGGTCTGAACATGTGTCTCCAGAGTCCACATTGAGATCCGATTGAGATCCGATCGCTCTGTCCGGCTCAAACAGCCGAACCTCAGATCCTCCTCTCGTCTGTGTGGGTCCAACAAAAAAAAAAAAGATGATACCCATCTGTGAAGCCGCTATGGACTACGGTTTCTGCGGTGTGCCTGGTGTTCGCGGTGCGGAGGGTCTGTGCGGCGAGTGTGGAGCTCCGCAGGGGGTCTGTGGAGGGTCTGCAGGGGGTCTGTGGAGGGTCTGCAGGGGGTCTGTGGAGGGTCCGCAGGGGGTCTGTGGAGGGTCCGCAGGGGGTCTGTGGAGGGTCCGCAGGGGGTCTATGGAGGGTCCGCAGGGGGTCTGTGGAGGGTCTGCAGGGGGTCTGTGGAGGGTCCGCAGGGGGTCTGTGGAGGGTCTGCAGGGGGTCTGTGGAGGGTCCGCAGGGGGTCTATGGAGGGTCCAAAGGGGGTCTGTGGAGGGTCTGCAGGGGTCTGTGGAGGGTCCGCACCGTAGCGCTGCACCGCATTTACCATGAAATGCTGTGGCTCTGCGGAGAGAACAGTCTGCCGTGAACACCGGGCACACCGGGCACACCGGGCACACCGGGCACACCGGGCACACCGGGCACACCGTGAACACCGGGCACACCGGGCACACCGTGAACACCGGGCACACCGGGCACACCGTGAACACCGGGCACACCGGGCACACCGTGAACACCGGGCACACCGGGCACACCGGGCACACCGGGCACACCGGGCACACCGGGCACACCGGGCACACTGTGAACACCGGGCACACCGGGAACACCGGGCACACCGGGCGCAGAAACCATAAATTTGCCTGCTTGCTTTTGGAAGCGGGGGAAGAAGCGTCTTCAACAACTGGAACGCCGAAGACGAAAGTCGGCACGATTACGTATTTCCTCCACGTAGTTGTTGTATGTGGATTGAAAACACAGCTGCATTTCCACTTGTGTTCAGTGTGGTCTCGATGCGTCCCAGACCGCCTCCGGAGGCGGTTCGGCCGATCGGATCGCGGTCCGTCCTCGGTGCCTCGGTGCATTTACACCTGAACTTTCATGTGGTCAAGAACTATCCGATTGCAATCCGATCACCCAAAACGCATTTTAATTCAAGGTGTAAAGAACACAGAGCAGACTCAACACCGACACTCACAAAACATCAAAGTGTTGCCGTGGAAACCGCAGGTACAAAAAAACACGGCTGCCTCCAGAAGAGAGACTGTCAACACTGTAAAGACAGAAAGCTGAAAAATACTTTTTAGATTTCAACTCAAACATCTGAACAAACAGAAAAACTAAAATCATTTTCTTCTAGGAGAAAGAAAACTGATCAGATAGAGAAGATTCCTTCATTGTCATCGTACAAGTGAAGTTATCCTCTGCATGAACCCACCACCAGGAGCCGGGGCCAGCTCAGCACCCGGGACCAGCTCCAGTATCTGTTCCGGTCAGGAGCGGTCAGAACCCACATAAACATGGGCAAACTCCACACAGAAAGGACCTGGGACAGACCGGGGTTCGAACCCACGACCTTTTTGCTGTGAGGCGACAGTGCTAACCGCTGAGCCAGCGTGTCCAGACCCAGGTTAGGCCCAGGTTAGGCCCAGGTTAGGCCCAGGTTTGTTACACATGTGCATCATCACACACACTTGGAGTCGAAGGTTTATCCAGACAAACAGCGTAACGGCCGGAATACATGGGACACGGACGCGCCGCGTCCCGTAGGCGGGGCGGAGCGGGTTTTTTACCTGCTACACAGACTCCGTCTTTGTAGCGTGTGGTTGCATCGTTTTCTGAGGAGATATCAAGTAGGATACTTTGGTTTGGTTTGGAAGTATAGGCTATATTAACTGGTATTGAATTAATTAACTAGATCGTTTTAACTACAGGATCATGGATACACATTGATTTGATTGATTTATTTTAATGTGCGATGTAAAAACACCCACAAGGTCGCTCTGCTGCGTCACATTGCCTCTGGTACAATGAGGTATTTATTTTAAACATTTTTAAACAGATTGTACTCGTTTTTTACACAGTTCTATGGAGTTTTTACATGTTTGAGGGCCGGGTAGCCGCGCGTAGAGGGGAAAATAGACCAGACGCACAAAAATAGAGAAGAGCCGTGCGGCTTCCGTGGTCCGTGAAGCAGCTTCAGCTGATTATTACGGACGCGCTCTGTTGCGGGCATTCCGCGGCAGACGTGTCGCGCCGCGTCCGTGTCCCGTGTATTTCGGCCGTTAGTCACACTGAGCAGCACTGAAGCTGACTGGAGGCTGTAATCAGAAAGAACTAAATAAGAATTTTATTATAGTATTAGTCTGTGTAGGCGATGCAGTTATGGATCGTAAAATCCTGCCGCATTTTCATCTGCCATGCTCATATTCCAATATCAATCTGACTGAAATAACGTTTCCAAACTCCGAATGAAATATAAAAAAAAACAAAACACTCCAGAGTAACACACCACATACACACAGACGGACAGAGGACGGGACAGAGGTCCCAGAGAAGACGCTCCGACGGGACAGAGGTCCCGGAGAAGACGCTCCGACGGGACAGAGGTCCAGAGAAGACGCTCCGACGGGACAGAGGTCCAGAGAAGACGCTCCGACGGGACAGAGGTCCAGAGAAGACGCTCCGACGGGACAGAGGTCCAGAGAAGACGCTCCGACGGGACAGAGGTCCCGGAGAAGACGCTCCGACGGGACAGAGGTCCCGGAGAAGACGCTCCGACGGGACAGAGGTCCCAGAGAAGACGCTCCGACGGGACAGAGGTCCAGAGAAGACGCTCCGACGGGACAGAGGTCCCAGAGAAGACGCTCCGACGGGACAGAGGTCCCAGAGAAGACGCTCCGACGGGACAGAGGTCCCGGGGTGCAGAGGCACCGCTGTGTTAGTGCTGTGAGTCTGGAGTCCTGCCTGGTCTGGAGACATTTCTTGCTCCACGTTGGTTTCAGGGTCAGGTGGACTAACCGGCTGCGGTGACGCAGTTCAAACAGCTGTTAACCGTTAAGGTTCATCGACGTGATTCATAACAAACAATAAATCGATCTTCGATTTTTGTTGGACATCCCTAGTTCAGATCAGTTCAGATCAGTTCAGATCAGTTCAGATCAGTTCAGATCAGTTCAGATCAGTTCAGATCAGATCACATGAGATCAATTCAGATCAGATCAAATCAATTCAGATCAGACCAGTCAGATCAGATTAATTCACATCAG
>NW_027282568.1:0-2500 GCF_046629955.1 Centroberyx affinis | reverse complement strand
GCACTGTCCCTACACTGTCCCTACACTGTTCCGCACTGTCCCTACACTGTCCCACACTGTCCCACACTGTCCCACACTGTCCCTACACTGTCCCGCACTGTCCCTACACTGTCCCTACACTGTCCCGCACTGTCCCTACACTGTCCCGCACTGTCCCTACACTGTCCCACACTGTCCCTACACTGTCCCGCACTGTCCCGCACTGTCCCACACTGTCCCTACACTGTCCCTACACTGTCCCACACTGTCCCTACACTGTCCCACACTGTCCCTACACTGTCCCGCACTGTCCCGCACTGTCCCTACACTGTCCCTACACTGTCCCTACACTGTCCCGCACTGTCCCTACACTGTCCCTACACTGTCCCGCACTGTCCCTACACTGTCCCTACACTGTCCCGCACTGTCCCGCACTGTCCCTACACTGTCCCTACACTGTCCCTACACTGTCCCGCACTGTCCCTACACTGTCCCTACACTGTCCCGCACTGTCCCTACACTGTCCCTACACTGTCCCTACACTGTCCCACACTGTCCCTACACTGTCCCGCACTGTCCCTACACTGTCCCACACTGTCCCGCACTGTCCCTACACTGTCCCTACACTGTCCCGCACTGTCCCTACACTGTCCCTACACTGTCCCGCACTGTCCCGCACTGTCCCTACACTGTCCCTACACTGTCCTGCACTGTCCCTACACTGTCCCACACTGTCCCGCACTGTCCCTACACTGTCCCTACACTGTCCCACACTGTCCCACACTGTCCCTACACTGTCCCTACACTGTCCCGCACTGTCCCTACACTGTCCCTACACTGTCCCTACACTGTCCCGCACTGTCCCTACACTGTCCCTACACTGTCCCACACTGTCCCTACACTGTCCCACACTGTCCCGCACTGTCCCTACACTGTCCCTACACTGTCCCACACTGTCCCGCACTGTCCCTACACTGTCCCTACACTGTCCCTACACTGTCCCGCACTGTCCCGCACTGTCCCTACACTGTCCCGCACTGTCCCGCACTGTCCCTACACTGTCCCTACACTGTCCCGCACTGTCCCGCACTGTCCCTACACTGTCCCTACACTGTCCCACAAAATCACGTCTTCTGTCCTGCAGTGGAACAATCAAGAGGTGGTCACCCTAAACCCAATACACACACATGTATCTATTAGACAGACAGACACAGTACACACACACACACACACACACACACACACACACACACCAGTGGTTTCTTTGGTCAGAGTGGTGTTTCATATTTAAAGAGGGAAGGAAGGAGGGAGAGATAGAGAGAATGTCATGACTCAGTGTTACACCTGTCTCTCTCTCTCTTTCTCTCTCTCTCTCTCTCTCTCTCGCTCTCTCTCTCTCTCTCGCTCTGTCTCTCTCTCTCTCTCTCTCTCTGTCTCTCTCTCTCTCTCTCTCTCTCTCTCTCTCTCTCTCTCTCTCTCTCCCAGCCTACTGATGACTCAGCCAACAGTCGCCCCCCCCCTCCCTCTCACTGCGCTGAGTCAGCACCGAGCGGCCGATACCACACAACAACCAGAACCATCCGCCGCAACACATCGAGAGGTACCTGTCTGTCTGCCTGTCTGTCTGCCTGCCTGTCTGTCTGTCTGTCTGCCTGTCTGCCTGCCTGTCTGTCTGTCTGCCTGTCTGCCTGCCTGCCTGTCTGTCTGTCTGCCTGTCTGTCTGCCTGCCTGTCTGTCTGTCTGTCTGCCTGTCTGCCTGCCTGTCTGTCTGCCTGCCTGTCTGTCTGTCTGCCTGTCTGCCTGCCTGTCTGTCTGTCTGCCTGTCTGTCTGTCTGCCTGTCTCTCTGATCCTTTGACAACAAACTTTGTGAACTCTGCAGTTTGGTTTTAAGAACTTTGGTAACCCTGTGTGTGTGTGTGTGTGTGTGTGTGTGTGTGTGTGTGTGTGTGTGTGTGTGTGTGTGTGTGTATGTTTCCAGTTCGACCTGCCTTTCCCAGTTTCCCACCTTTTGAGGATCAACTACCGGAACACCCAAACTCTCCAACACACACACCAACACACACACCTTCTCCAACACACACACCAACACACACACCTTCTCCAACACCAACACACACACCTTCTCCAACACACACACCTTCTCCAACACACACACCAACACACACACCTTCTCCAACACACACACCTTCTCCAACACACACACCAACACACACCTTCTCCAACACAAACACACACTCCAACACACACACCTTCTCCAACACACACACCTTCTCCAACACACACACCTTCTCCAACACACACACACACGGTATCCATCATCCCGTCGAGGCGAGCTGATTGGCTGGTGCGTGACTCTCCGTACTCAGAGGGCGTGGCTGAACACAGAAGGGGCGGGTCCTGTCAGGACTGTCTGTGTTTCCATGGAGACGACAGCGACCTGCCGGTGAGTCTGACCTCTGACCTTTCACCTCTGACCCTACGCCTCCTGAGCTGCTGTTTGATTTGGTTAACCCTGGTTAC
>NW_027282567.1:67500-69521 GCF_046629955.1 Centroberyx affinis | reverse complement strand
GTAAGGAACCTAAATATATAAACACTGCTGTTTCTCAGGTTATGGATACTGTATGCTGTTGAATAATATCAGAATTAAATCTACCGAACGTTTTTGTTTGAACGTGTTTATTAAGTAAACACACTTCATCAAATCCTGTAAATTGGAGGTGCTCTAGTGCTAATAAAGCTTTACTGTGACTCAGAAAACCTAGTATAACAACAAAAATAACAACAGCAGCACTTCTTAACAAAGTCACAATGTGCTGTCAGAATGAACATTGGAATATATCAGCAGTAAATTCATGTGATATAGGCAATATGAAATACTGACAAGGCTGGCTCTGTTTAGGCTGGCTCAGCATTTTTTTTATTTTTTTTTATTATTTATTTATTTTTTTTAGCAATTTTTCATTCCGATGAATGAGTGCTACCCCCACCGGCCGCAAGCTTGGGTTTCTGAAAAGATGAAAAGTCTGATGGATTGGCTTCACTGAGGCGGCCAAACTCACCCTGGCTCTCCACCAGGTCCCTGTCAGCCTGGAGAAGTCGAGACCATTTGAAGCAATAAAATCAATACCAATAAATGACTTATTATTCAATTACCCAACATTAAGAGGGCCAAACTTAACATTACCGAGGAATAAATTGTGAAGTTATTAGTAGGTTTTTGCAGCAAATTCACACATTTACTGAATCTTTAAACCAATGAGGGTAAAAACATAAAACATAGAGGTTTAGTTATGAATTATAAGAAAGCATTGTGAGATTTTTTTTTAGGAATACTGAAGGGATTTTTGCTTTATAAAGTAGCATATAGTGGAGAGAAGGGTGTGTGTGTGTGTGTGTGTGTGTGTGTGTGTGTGTGTGTGTGTGTGTGTGTGTGTGTGTGTGTGTGTGTTGCTAGTACTTGGTAATGTGCTTTAATCTGCTGATCCAAGGAACACGGCTAATTGTGAGGAGTTTTGGAGGCAGTAGCTCCTCTGCATTTAGATGCAATGGAGTTGGGTATTAGACAAATTAGATTAATGTCATGTATCCTCTGTAAGCTTCTCTTAGTGTTAAAGGATAACACCGGTGTCATTTTTGTTTTTCTTATTAATGCCCGTGAAAAGTCTGTGATGTGATGTGTTTGTGCCCTCCTGAAGCCACAGTAGCTCCCAATGTTTTTAAAAAAACATTAAAAACAGCTCAGAGACAAACTGCTGCCTTAACTAATGTCATGTTGAACAACACGTGTATTGCAGTTTTTCCTACTATGACTTAATTAGGCAGCTAATTACTGAGCTTAATGAGGACTCTTTTCACTTTTTCCATTACTGCAGTGAAGAGGCAAAACAAAACTTAAGGCAGAGTGGGAGGAAAATACGAGCAATGACCTCTTCACATTCAATAGACTTCAATAGAAGTGTTTTGTCGTCATATCAGGGATTTCAGACTACATCCAGTTCCTTTTTTTTTTTTTTTTCGCCTGTGGTAAAAATTAATTGGATTTTTGGATCCCGTTTGCCAATCGTTCTGTTCTTAAAATGGGTGATATAATGTAAGTAGAAATGACATTTGACAAACTTATTACATAGTTATTACAGAATCCGCCTTAACAAATTAAGAAATGCATATTAGAAGAACCCCCAAGAAGCGGAAATAGTTTAATAGTTTAAATTAGCATTGAACGTAGTCAAAGTCAATCATTTTACACCACTATTCATTTTCAGGACAATTCTGTCAGTATATACAGTACATAACTTCTTTTGATATGATTGCAACTGCAATGATTGCGGCCTTAGAAAGTCAAGTTATGGAAAGAATGCAATACACGTGTTATTTAAAATGATGGATTATGTCTGTAAAGGCAGGCAGAAGTTTGTCTCTGAGCTGTTCTTAAAGTATTTTTGAAGAATCTGGGAGCCTGTGAGTTCCAGCAGGTCGGGCAGACCTGCAGCAGAGCAGAGAGACACAGCTTCAGACTGTGCCAAACACATCAGTGGCTTTAGACTTATCATGGGTATTAATGGTGATAGTAAAAAAAAAATAAAAAAAAAA
>NW_027282567.1:0-62500 GCF_046629955.1 Centroberyx affinis | reverse complement strand
AATGTAAACAACATTTAAAAACGTCATTACAAAGTGACAATAATATAATTTCAGTGGAGAGCTTGTGAAATAGTGATGGTCAAGCGTCTCATTAGTGATTACTACAGCAGAATAAAATGGAGATGATATCACCATTCATTTTTCTGACCCACGATATGTGTTGTCACATTTTTGTATTGCGATATGTTGAATTTAGATATATCGTTTGGCATTGCAAATTGTCGCATCTTAGGAGATGAAACATAAAAGCAGACTTGGAGATACATGGTTTTTTTATCGCTGTCAGGACACAATGATATGCAAGATATGCACTCCCCATCTGGAGGCTGAACTGTAATCAGTTGGGAAGCAAAGCCTTGTGTGAAGTGTAGGTTTGTGTGTTTGTGTGATGCTAAAATAAAATAAAAAAAACCCCACATTGGAATAAACAACCAAAGCACACTATGAACCTCAACCATTCCAAAACACTGACTTGTTTAAAATGTTTCATTCTAATTTTCATTTAAAATAATACATCCACCATTTAGAAACAGAATGATGTACAATGAAAGCAAGCAAGCCTCACAGATACTGGCCTGATATCTAGACCTTTGCTTATGACATATTCACATTAGAAAGGCCAGTGGATGTTGCTGGTCTAACAGATGGCCAACTTGCCATTAAGGGACGTGAGTAAATAAATTTCCTTAATTTCCTTACATGATTATGAAAATTGAAACACTGATTAGTACCAAAAGTAGAGGAACATTTAGAAAGCTGAGAGACTTTAGTTCTTAAAGTCAGGAGTCAATTGACAACGACTTCACCTTTTGAGTGTTAAAGGATGTGATGTTGGCCAATGAGCGTCAGGTACGTTTTTTTTTTCTTTATTTTTTTAAATGGATATATATTTAATACAAACCCTTCCCATTTAAAATCAGTACTAGTTTGCCTTCATTCACTTGCAGTACAATAATGGAAGTATGCATATGTGTAAGTCATTTATCAGTACTTCATGACAGAATAAGAATCACACATTTAAAATTTCAGCAAGTTAAATTATTTCTTGTTAAAAAAGTCCCATGCCAGTGGGGGCATCTCTTAACTCATTAGACTTTGCTTTTACTAGCAACAGTTCACTCTGTTTCCAAAGGAGCCAACCAGTCATTTTCTGTTTGGATGGAGAAGGTTGTGGAGAAACCGGTCAGTCTGGTCAGTCCGGTCTCTGTGTCTGACCGGTCTGACACTGTCTTGCTGTCAACGTCTCTGCAGGTAACTCTGTAATGCAGTATCCTTCCAGTTTGGGATGATTTTCACTGCTCTTTTTTATTCCTTGTCCATGGCTGCTTGCTGTTTCTTGCCAGCCCAGCAGTAGTACACTTCCATACTCCAAACATGGTTGTTTCAGTATGTTATATATTTGAAACTGGTCTTCAGTAGGGAGCACATTCCTTACCATCACAAAGTGTGGTCGCTTAGAGGCAACAACAGCAGCAACAGTTATTTTGTATGAATAATAAAGTAGAAATGTGACAGACAGACAGGTAGGTAGGGATAGATAGATAGATAGATAGATAGATAGATAGATAGATAGATAGATAGATAGATAGATAGATAGATAGATAGATAGATAGATCAATCATTTTGTTTAAAGACTTTAACAAAGTTACAAAATGCTGTGGAAAACAAAAAGGAATTAAACAAAATAAAGGCTCACGCTGCTGGCTCCATTAAGGTCCACTCAGCAGAATAGAAGTAGCAAAAGACTATGGTAATAGAAACATAACAAGTAATAGAAACATAGCAACACTATAAGCTTTATTCAACAGTTCAGCGACTGCTCATTACACCATGAAATTCAAGTGAAAAAGAACCACAGATACTACTGACTCACCAAAAAACAGAATCCGTGTTAGCCTGCAAATGAATTTAGAGTACTGCCACAGCATAGTTAGAGCAATGACAAATCATCAGTTAAATACAAATTAATAAAAATCACTTATCGGACATGCCTTAAATCCTTTTTCCCTTTTTGAAAACAAGAAAATTGTTTCCTGAGGCAGGTTCCACAGTTTAGTGGCTTAGTCAAAATGGTCTTCCAACATTTGACTTGTATCTTGCCTTTGTAACATTCAAGAGGTTCATCTGTAGATGTGAGACTACACTTCTGTACATTGCCTGTTAAAAAGTTCAGTAATTTCTACTGTAGGCCAAAGTAAGGTGAGTTTTCTGTGTTCCTCTCTGAGTTCAACTTAGAGTAGCTGTTTACTAAAATAGTTGCAGACAAGATAGAGCTTTATGAGTGCAGCAAAAATATTAAATACATGATAGAACATGAAATAAATGCATGGATAACTTCAGTCAGAAAACAATAAAAAAAAATTTAGAGATATCAACTGAAAAAAATAAATAAATGAAAAGCTTTTGGACTTCTCATAATTTAGAGCAGAATCAAAAATGACTCCCAAATTTGAGGCAGCCTGTTTGATATTAGTTGCAAGAAAGGATTTCCATGAATTTAAATACTTACATTCGCTGAGCTAACAACTTCAGCTTTATCATCATTAAGACGACAGCACCCAAAATTAAATGTCTGCTAGACAATTTTACAGTATCAGTAACAGTATCAAGGCTATCGCTGGGTTTTATGCATAAATACAACAATTTTTCATCAACATAGCAATGAAATTAAGTTTTATGTCTGCAAGTTATGTGACCAATTGGAGCATATAGGTGAGAACTAAATCAGACTACCTAGGATGGAACCATAATGTACTTCACATCTTAATTATGCTGACAAGGATATACAACAACCCAAAGGCATCAGAGAACTGCCTATCTGAGAGATATGATATCAACCAATTAAGTGGAGTGTCTGTAATACCCTGAAACTCTCTAAGGTGGCCAATTAACATCTTGTGATTAACAATGTCAATGAAAGAGCTAAGGTCAAGTAGCACCAGAACAAAACATTCACCGGCATCCACTGCCAATAAAATCAGCTGCAAATCGGTCATTGTACCATTTTTAATAGATGAAGCAGATTAGCAAATATAATTTTTTGCTTGCAAACAAATAATTATTAATGAAGAAGAGCTGGAAGTGCAAAATAGATAGTTTAAATAGGTAGGTAAAACTAGATGAGTTGCTTCATTTAGGGAGTACAATTTTAACTAAAGGCTAAGATATTTGACTTGACGTTGTTGCCCCAAAGAAAAGTAAAAAGAAACATCTGGACAGAGCAGTGTTGATAATACCTGCAGCTTAAAGAGGGACTGTCGTAGAGCAGATTCTATCCATCATGATATCTTTAAAATACACATTAATGTCTACAATAATTCAGAATTCCAGGAGATAGATTTGTAATTCTGTAACGCATCCTTTGAGTTCCTTTCCTGGAAAAGGCAATATTCACATAATTAAAATTCTTACGTGTGAACATTATCCACAAAAACATTCAATCTTGTTTCAAGTCAAGCCACTGAAACAGCACTGGTTAAAGCTGTAAATGATCTGAGACTACTGATGAGAATAGAGTGTGAGCTCTGGTAATTGTGGATACAAGCGCTGCTTTTGGTACTACTGACCATAGCATACTCTTAAAATGGATTGGAATCTGGATTGTTTTTTTCTGGAACAGTACTGACTTGGTTTTACTAATTGGTTTATTTGACAGGAAGACAGTATTTTAGAAGTCTTGGTGACCATGTGTCAAAAAGGCATAATAGACACTATGGTGTTCCACAGGGCTCCATACTTGGTCCACTTTTATTTTTTTTCTGTATATGCTTCCACAGGGGAAAATAATCTGTGAGCATGGTGTCAATTTTCAAAGCTATGCTGACGATACTGAGTTGTATATATCGGTATATCTATATCTGCACCAGACAATACTGATACTCTCTTCTAATTGGTCTAAATGGTAAACAAGAAAATATTTTAAACAAATTAGGTAATCTGGTTCTACAGATAAAACCAGCAGTGCGAAACTTAGGTGTAATTATTGACTCTGAGCTAACTTTTAAAGCACATGTGGATAGCATAACAAAACTGTTTTTTATCATGTAAGTAATATTGCAAGAGTGAGACCTTTTGTATCACAAAAGAGTTCTAAGAAGTTTGTTTTTTCTCGCCTTGATTATTGTAATGCCCTCCTTGGTTTACTTTATGTTTAAAAAGACAATTGACAGACTTCAGCTTGTGCAAAGTTCTGCTGCTGGAGTGCTTACTAGGACTAAAAAGAGTGAACATCTCACACCTGTATCGGTCACTTTCCCTGGCTTCCAGTCTCTTTCAGAATTCATTTTAAATTTCTTTAACTTGTTTTTAAGGCACTAAAAGGTTACGCACCTCCATACATATCAGAATACCTTATTGAATATGCTGTTTGAGATCATCAAATGTTTGCTTATTTAACATTGCTTTGGAAAGGCGGAGAGGCTGCTTTTTGTTTTTATGCTCCAAAGATTTGGAGCACGGTCCTATTTCAGATTTGTCAGATTCCCTCTGTAAATCGTCAAAGCAGTGGAAAATTAACTTTTTTCATTTGGTATTTTCATAGAATTTGTATTATGTAAAACTTCATTTTTCGTTTTTTATCCTGCACTTGCAGTTTAATTGTTTCCTTGTTTTTAAACTTGTTTTCTACTTTTAATTTTATGTATTTTTTTTTAAATATCTTAACTTTTCATATCCTTTAATGTCTAAATTAAGGGAGACAGGACACTCTTCTCTGCTGCAGCCCCACTTTGTGATTAGGCTGATAAAATGTTTTTTTTTTATACATAAAAATCTTGCCTTGTGTAGCTTTAAGACTATTGGAAAAAAAATATAATCACTACAGATACGAGTTATTGTTCAATTATCTAAATTAAGGGGAGCAAACTTGACCTAAATGGCACTGCTGGCACTAATGGTTATAATAATATTGTGATACTTTATTGGTTCCCATTGGGTAATTCTCTTTCCGCTTCCCCCCTTCCACAGGCAGGTCAGAGGTCAGGGTCAGTGGTAGAATAGCGCCTCTGGAGATGGTAGTGATTCAGTGTCTTACTCAAGGATACTTCAGCAGGGGGATATTTGTTGAAGGGCCGCCGCCCTACTCACTGTGCAATATTATGCTACAACCTCTGCACAGTGGTAGGAACATCTGTAGCGACAGATGGTTTGGGAAACACTGGATTTGATTAAATATTGTTGATTTCATTCCAAGCAAAATGAAATGTAGCAGGGAAATGCAGGGACAGCGGGTAAAGTGTGAATAGATAGTTGGAGCTGTCCTCTCTTCATGGGGTGCACTGGTTAACTTGGGATAGAAACCATACAAGGTACCTGGCACTTCTGGAAGCTCTGAATAGTAACGGCACTGGATCCCTAATTGCTCCCAGTTTGGTGGAGAGACCTGACAACTCTGGATCTAGGATGGAAGGACCTGGAAACTCTGGAATTGTTATGAGGAAGGAATTTTATGTTTCTGCAAATCTGGTGGTGGAATCAGACATCTCTGGATATATATTGGAGAGGAACCTGATGACTGTGGAAATTGGGAGGAGGAGGGATCTGATATCTCTGG
Organism: Centroberyx affinis; assembly: GCF_046629955.1. Taxonomy (NCBI): domain Eukaryota; kingdom Metazoa; phylum Chordata; class Actinopteri; order Beryciformes; family Berycidae; genus Centroberyx; species Centroberyx affinis. The sequence continues at coordinate 56,949 of NW_027282567.1, read as the reverse complement.
AAATTAGGTGGAGGAATTTTGGAACTCTGAATGATGAGAGGAGGAGAGCTGGCTTCTTTGAAGAAAAGGAGGAGGGAAGACCTTACATCCTTGGAAGGAGAGTGGAGGGAAACCCCTCATCAGGGGTGAAAAGGACCCTTATCTCTCTGTGAATGATGGGACAAATTCTGCTGACTTGAGGATGTGTGTAGAAGGTCCTGGCCTCTTAAGTCCTAGCATCTCTAGAAAAGGAAGATCTGTTCTTCTTGGAGTTTGAAGTGGAGAAGTCTTCTGATGTTTATGAGAGGAAGAGAGTGATGTATGATCTTCTTGACCTTCACAGCTTCTAATATTATGTTGTTTGTCAGCTTTACTTTTAAGATCTGGGCTTCTTTCTGCATTGGCAAGGAGTTCTGTTCTTATTTCAGATGCACATAATCCTTTATATAATAGAAATGAGAGAGTGACAGACATTAGGGATGTGTGCCTATCTTTTGCAGAAACCCATGATGTTGGCAATGATGATATGAGGAACATCCAAACATGGAAGTGAAGTAGAAATGAGGATTTTGATTTCAGGATACTTTTCATCTTCTTTGAATACAACTGCCAAGACTGCATGGTCCACACTTCCTTTTTTGGCCTTTAAATCCTTGGTCCTTGTGCGTACAACGATATGTTTAATTTCGTACTCAACTCCTCTTCAGATGCTTCAGACTTTCTGAGTCATAGGACACCATATTTTCTTAATCTCCACCTGGCAGAAGATGCTTAGCGTTTACATATATATTCCAGTGAAATCATGCCAAAACCGTCTCAGTCTCTGCAAAATCATCATGCCCATTCATAATATGAGCGTTGGAAGAGCTGTTCTTTGAAATAGGAGTGACACCTGGGCTCCTCAAAGGTAAGGAAAAGAGTGGAGAGGCAGTGGTAGGAGGAAGAGTGGGAGGACAGACGTCATCCCTGGATGGAAAAGGATTGGAGGAGCAAGGTTCAGCAGAAGTGAGATGCTAACCACTTCTACTAATAATAATCCTTATTTATATATCACTTTCAAAACAGTTACAAAGCACTTTATAAAGGAGTAAATAAAAACAAAAAATAAAAGCATTGGTAAAAGCGAAAAACGTATGTATGCAAGGCAAGAAGCTTAAAAAGCAAAGCAAGACACATGGAAGTAAAACATAAAAAGAGAGGTCAAGGGCAATTAATAAAAGATTATTACATAAAAGCAAGTCTATAAAAGTGAGTTTTAGGAAGTGATTTAAAGGACAGATTGTTTCTCAGTCAGTGAGGCCCAGTCACCCATTGTTTTCAGTCAACCATCAGGGACGCACCTGATGACCTTAGGCTGTGATCCGGCTCGTATGGGGTTAAAAGGTCTTTGATATAGTTGGTGCCAGAGCCACTGTGCCATGAAAATGATCAGCAAATTCTTAAAATCAATTCTAAAAAAACTAACAGGTAAACAATGTAAAGATGTAAAAGTTGGGGTGATATTATCTTGCCTTTTGGTTCCAGTAAGAATGCTAGATGCTGCATATTGTTCACGCTGCAGACAACAGAGGGGATTTTAACTGAGACAGGAATACTCTACAGAGTTGCAGAAGTCTAAACAAAAAGAGATAAAAGCACAGATGAGTTTTTCCATATCAGTGAAAGGATAGAAATTATTTAATTTTGGAATGATTCCTCAGTTGGAAGAAAGAAGACTGCACAGCTCTCTTAACCTTCTCGTAAACACTTAAATTTGCATCAAATATTACCCCTTAGTTTCTTGTTAAAGGCTTTACATTGGCAAATAGAGTACTTAACTCATGGTGAATCAGTTTAAAGGAGTCAGGTGGGCTAAAAAGGGCTACTGTACTTGGATTCATTTCATTAAGGTGTTTCATTCATTAAGGAATTTCTGTGAAATCTAGCACTTTACACCTGCAAGGCAATTTATGAGAGTGGCTTAGTATCACAAGATTTTATAGCCATATATAACTGTACCATTAAGATAACAGTAAAAGATTACAGATTAGTTATACTAATATGGAGTATATGAGGGACTTCATTGCAAAAGTCTCCATTGTTCCTCCAAAGTCTCCAAAAAATGTTAGCCAATGTTCAATAACCACATCCTCAAAAATACTTCTATTTTGTGAGCAAGTCTTAAGATCTGATACCGTTAACTACATTCCATAATATGCTTTCTTTCATAGCAGCCATGTTGTAAGCGCAGGTGCCATATTTTTCAAATGGCACATATCTCATTTTGAGATGAAAGTCTTTTTATGTTCTTCTAATATTCTGACATCTCATCTCTCTGCTTAAGCTCTCTCTTGACAGCGGCAAGTATCTCATTAAATTCTTCTTGTCATCTTCCATCCTCAGCAAAAAGACCTTTGAATCGGAGAGTTCTTCAGTTAGGTTGCCATTCATATGATGTGAATCTGTCCTCTCTACTCCTTTAATGAAATCTTAGTTATTCTTCAGCTTGCAGATCCGGTCCAGTAGATGTGAAAACTTTTGCTTGAGAGAGGGGACCGAATTTCTTTCTTTTCCAAGTCTAACTCTGGCAAGTCAGAATTATCCTATAATTGACTGCAGAAAATGTTAGAGTTGACGTGGGGAGAGTATATGTTTTATTGTATTGATGTTTTGTATACTGGGTTAAGTTCTCATTTTCAAGCATAGAAGGTAAAGCCATCTCAGAAGTTCTAAATAATGCTTGAGGTTTATATTAGTCTTCACAAAATGTTTTGAGGCTGATTTTTTTAACATTGGCCCATAACTCCACCATTAAAATTGCATGCTAAAACAGTTACCAATGTACCGTTCCTACAAATATAATTTTGTCTTGCATTACAGCAGGATACTGTACCACAATAGATGTATTAATAATACACAGATATAGGCCCAGAGTCTAAATTGTGTGAAAAAAACAACTGATTCAATATATTAACATATTAACCTTCCATTCATCAGCATGATATCTTTTTTTTTTTTTTATTAGATTATTTTTTATACATTTTTTCCTTTATATCATAGATACAGTAGAGAGAGGTAGGAAGGATTGGGAGAGAGAGAGAGAGAGAGAGAGAGAGAGAGAGAGAGAGAGAGAGATGACATGCAACAAAGGTCCTACGCTGGATTTGAGCCCAGTGCTTTAGCTTTAGCCCATTGAGCCACCAGGATGCCCTGTAATAACTACGCAGTAGTATATTACAAAATTTCCAATACTGTAAAATCAACTTAAATATTGAGAATGATTAAATAAATATTTTTTTTAAGTGTGTGGCGTTTACCATGACAAACACTACCTGTCAGACCAGAGTTGGAGAGGTAATTGGTGGGCGGGTGGGCAGACGTGGGTCTAGCAAAACAGATTCTAATTTCCCTGACTTATTTTAATTATGCTGTTTGCTGTACCTTGCTTCTCTTTCAATTGGCATGGCACCAACTAGAAAAAACAAGGCCAAGTCATTCTTCTGCGGCACATTTCTTTTGTACGCATAAGTTAAAAAAAATGCCTTTATATGCTTTGGCTTTCCTTTTTAAAGTTTCAAGTCCTTTTACCCTTGACTGCAATTAGCCAAACACCTTTTTTTTTTGCAGATTTAAATGGTCTGGTGAAGCATAAAGCAAGGCCACACAGTGGTAAACTCTTTACACCTGAGATGACACCAACTTGAGAAGGCCCTGATGTAACATCCATCCATGTACAGCAAATGCCATTTTCTTTCTGTCTTCTTCTTGTTATATAGCTGTGCAGTCAAGTGAGAAGCTTTGGGCAAAGGTCCAGAGAGACTTGATGTTTCACATGGTAAATACAATCAAAGGAATTGACATGACACCTAGGAGAGCCATGGCTGGCTGTTGTGAGCCCCTCTGTCTAAACTAAGTGTGTGTGGCTCTAGGGGTCAGGGTTAGGGTTAGAGTTGTTGTACTGTGCATTCTTCCATGGATGTTGGCATGAGCTTTTTAACACAAATGTCTCCCGGACCTTTCCCAGACAGGATTTCAAATTACTATCAGCAGGTTAGGACCGTGGTCCTGTCCAAATTGCTATTTGATACAGGCACAGAACCCTTTGTATAAGAGCAGTTCACTGTGTGAGCACTGGGCCTAGATCATCAGTGTATTCGTACAGTAGCCATGGAGGGAATCCATCCGGGTCACTGGTTTTGCTTAAGATTAACTGGAGAGATGTCCAATGCTGAACAATTCTCCCTCACTGACAGGCTTAGGAAGAGGACAGAATGGCAACCTTACTTTTCTCTCTGTATCTGTCTGATCTCCAGGTGCAATGAGGGAAACAACCAATCAGCAACCTGGAATCCCTCAGAGTCCTCCCACTGCAACAGGCGCAGGATCCTTCCACAGGAAGTGCAGCAGAATGACCTGGAGCGCCCACCCTCCCAGGACCTCCCCCCTCCACCACCCCCTTCTCCTCTGTCTCATCCCCATTCCCTTCCCAAGCTGGAGAAACACCTGCCCCTAGTGACCACCCCTAACGGTCGCTCCGACCTGTTGGGGCTGGGGTTGGGCCAGGGACTGGGGCCGGGGCAGGGGGTGTCCGGGCAGGGGGTAACACCAGGACAGCGCCTGGGTCTGGGTCTGGGCGCGGGCGATTGCGGTCCCGGCCTGAGTGTGGGGGTGGGCCGGAACCCACTGGTTCAGGAGCTGTCAGAACTAGAGGGTCAAATCCTCATAATTAAGCAGCAGCTGCAGTCGGCCATGAGGAGGAAGAGGGAGCTGGAACAGTTGCAATCAGCAACCCAACCAGTGAACCAGACTACGCCCAGTCATCCTACTGTGCACCAGTCTAACCAAGTGAGCCAGTTTGCTCAGTATAACCAGTCCCACCAGCAGACTAACCAACACACCAACACCCTCCCTGAGTTCTGAAGCTTCTGTTTCTGCCCAGAGACACCTGGTTAAACACGGGACTAGATTCCAAAACCCTCCTCCGGGTTCCGGGACAGGATCCTTTCCCTGAGTTCCGGAGTTAGAACCTTCCCAGAGTTCCGGTTCTGGAAGCGGAATCTTCCCTGGGCTCAGGTGTTGCAGTGTTTTTCCCCTCTGGAACGCTGGGCTGGGATGTTCTCCAGGGGCTAGATCCCTCTCTGTGATTCCAGTAGAACATTTCCTGACCTCTGGAACTAGAAATTTCCCTGGACTAGAGGCTTTGGATGAGAGCGAGCCAGGGACCGTGAACCAAATCCGTTCTGAGACCCTCACTGAGCTTGTCACTTCCACTGAAGAGCTGTGCACACCTTGTCTCTACTTTCCCTACATCTCTTCCTCTTCTCTTTTCATCTCCCTTTCCCTCTCTTTCTTCACCTCCTTCTCTCCCCTTTCGCTTCCCTTGCTTTTTTCTTTCACTATCATTCCTTCTCCTGTCCGCTACTTCCTTTGTTCTCTCTCCTCCCTTCCCCCTCGACCTTGTCTCTTCAAGGGCACAGATTTGCTTGCCGCGATGATAAGCTTGATCATAGACATGAAGACTCCTTAGTATTTAAGCTTGACGGGCTAATTCACCTGAGTCTGATGTTGAGACTCATTGAGAGTGTAAATGACCTGATGTTGAACCCAGCCACTTAAACCTTTATATCCTTAGTGTCCTGCTGAAACCTTGTATCTTGAAAAAAAAAAGAAAGTAAAAATAGCGTGAAATAAGAAAAACTGGTTGATTTTACCATTGATGACCCAGTGTTTCTCACCTCTGACAGTGGTTTGGCTTGGTCTCAAGATCACTAAATATTTTCTATTGGGTTGTGGAGGGGTGGTCGGGGTGGGATGGCTGTCAATTGTGGTAAAAAAGTAGAAAAAATGAAGAAGATATAATGCTTTGGCGGGACACCTCTATATTCATCAAGAATGGCTGGTTGGCATCTTGTGGTGGATTATAGGACAATACCAAAACCTTATTTTATGGACCTATATATAACTTTCTCCTGCACTTCACCCAGGCACTCTTGGTTTCTCAAAGAAAGCTGCAGTCATCATTTAACTTGTCAGAGTATGAGTTCTGATCTAGAAGAATCCCTTGTGTTTCTTCTTCATAATGATTGAAAGTTAATGGTTTAAATTACTTGGGAACTGAAGTAGTAATAAGGTATACAAGAGATAATGATAAAGCCAAAAGTCTTCAGCTTTTTCAGTCAGGGACCCAAATGAGAAACTTAGTCACTCACCCTACCCAGCCTCTTGAAAACATACTGGTGCTCTTGAAATATGGGACACAACAACAAAAAGGCCACAATTCATTTTGGGTACAAACCCACTATTCAACAAAACAGGAAAATGTAAACATAAACATAGATCTCTAATCGTACTCTGAGATGTTATGTGAAGGACGTTCTCAACCGACCACTCTGAACTGGTCCTGCTGTGATGATGCGAGACCTGTTCTGTTGTTTCTTGCATCTGTTTTGTTTGGGTTTGGATGTGTTCAGTTATTAAAAATCACCTCTCTTGTTTGAACTTGGTGTCATTGAAAAAGTTTTTCTTTTCATCAAAAAGAAGTCATAGGTGTCCTGTGCATAGCTATACCTAATTGCTGGCAAAAGCAGAACGCACCACAGTAATTATACTCGTTGTGCGTAGCTGGACCACAGTTAAGGTTATTTATTTTAATTAGTGTGCCTCCATGAACTTCACACTCTGAGGGATGAAACTGTTCAACTCTGTTATTTTCACAACCTTAATTTGTTTTATTTGTGGCAACAAAGTGGCTGACTAATGGCTCCAATGATTGTGATACCAGCGGTCTTGTGTAAGCAAAAATGCAAATTGCACTCTGACTGTTAGGTGGGGTGAACTTTACATTCAAAAAGCCTGCCAGAAAGGATTTCCTTAGAGAGTGGGGATTAGTCAGTCCAACAGACTATCATACAATTTTTGGACAATCTCAAGGATTTGAGGGATTTGCTTCCACTGATAGGTAACAAGTTTCCAATCCTTTGTGAGAGAGAAAATCTGGAGACGAGTCTATGACACCAGAGGAACAGGCCAGCAATTGTTGGCATGCAGGGCAAAGCAATCAAGCTGTATGTATTACGGCTATACTTTGGTGGAATATTTTCTCAAGGTGGCCGTGGAGCTTCACCTGAAGTCACTCCATTGTAGTTTAAAACCCCCCTGCAGCTGTATACATAACCAACCCACTCAGAGAGCTTTGCTGCCTACCCTAAAATGTTGTTGTTGCACTATTCTTCACTCATATTGCTACGGGACAGCAATTTGGACAGTGCAGGCAGGCACAGAACAGCCAAGGAGGACACTTTATAAACACACAACACAGTCAGATATGCACATACACACAGTATGCACACATGCACGATCACACACACACACACACACACTCACATACCCATACAAACAGCCCCTATCTATTTAGACAGTGTGTCTGCAGGGTAAGCGCAGGCTGTCACAGCTGAAATGAATACCTGACAGAGCAGAAGAGCTAGTACACTGACTGAGCAGTCAGCTTTCTTTGTGTCTGTGTGTGTGTATGTATTGCCAAGTGGGTGACATAAACATCAGTGACGTCCATGTGGTTGTAACAGGATGAATCAACAGAGAAACCAAGTAATAGCCTACTTTTAGCATGTTTATGCTCATTCGAATCACTCGTCTGGCAAACTTGTGCAAGGTTGGACGGAGGTGTGGTGTGAGGAGCAGCGGGCTGGATGTGACACTGGGTACATAAGACCGCAAGAAAGCTATATTCGTCTAGACTTTTCTGGGGCCTGTCCGACTGTGGGCTCCATGAAACATCACAGTTTTCCCCTCACTTGCTCTAGGAGAACACACAAGAGGATAATTTCATCACAGGAGCCAGAAAGGTATGACACATGACACATTCTCTTTCCTATCCAGAAGTTAAACGGCCCACCTAGACATTTTTCTTCTGACCACCTTAATATGGGCCGTATCTCGTGTATTTTGTACCTTTTGCTTGTGTAAGTTCACAGAATGGATTTCAGCTGTGTTTTTCCTTGAGTTCCTTGGGCTCCTGAATGGGTTCAAATCGACATGCGCTGGTTGCTAAAGGGAGCTGTATGCTCTTCACAACACTCCTTACAGCAAAATGCACCTGTATTCATCATTTAAATTGTCACGATGAATATGAATATTTGGATGTATTCTGTTATTAAAAAAAATACCTCTCTTGTTTGAACTTGACTTCAGCGAAACGTCTTTCTTTTCTTCCAAAACAGTCCTAGGTGTCCTAGGTGGTAATAGTGACACCTACGGCTCTAAACAACAGGTATCTCCAACTCCAGTTCTCTTTGATGAAATTCTCCTCTTCTGCTCTTCTCCTGGCGCTAGTATTGCGCTTGATTACATTTTCACATATTTGCATTTAACTTGAGCATTCTGACTGTATGCACTTCTCCCAGTGAGCGCGGCACATAATGAAAACCAGAAGTAAATATGTTTTTGCTACTGACTATTTAATTTGTGGACAAACCAAGAAAAAAATATATGCAGCATTTCAAATGAAACACTTTTTGTTTTGTTTTGTTTTTTTTTGTAAAGAAAAAGACGATCATAGTCACAATGATAATTATAAGAGTATAATACAAATCATGAATATCTATAAAACATCTTGACTTCTCTCTTCATGCTGGGCGTTTCGTCCAATAGGAAATGGAGTCACAACATCGCATCACAATCCACTGGTGGGTTGAGGAGTGGGGGGGAGGAAAGAAGGAGGAAAAGTGAAGCAGGAGTCATTGGCCTGGTTTCTCTTACAGCCAATTATGTCATTCAGTATCCCTCTAAACAGCATTTCTGTGATTTTTATTTTTTTTTCTCCCACATCTTTTTATAAAGAGATATTATTTTCCACTGGGACTGCAGTCAGACGGGTTAAGTCTTCAGATAGACCCGGCACAGGCTAGCCCCAATTGACCTTTCCGCAGAGAAATGCCCATTAACATCACAGGGAATCAGGAAATTGGGGTGAAATACACTCACAGTGACAATTTCCACCCATCACATTTCCATACAACATGGCTGATAAGATGGCACTCTGCTGTCGCCAAACCCCATTTTCTGACTCTGATGATGATGATGTCCCTGACTCTTCCTTATCATTTCCTCCAAAGGGCAAAGGGGTTTGTCCTCCAAAACACCTAAACTGATACCAAAACATATCCAGGTTTACAGCAGGCAAACAGGTCCAAATGGATCGTAATAATCATACAGATTAACAAAAAATCTTTACAAAATACGACCTGACACGGTCAGTTAATGTACAGAAAATGAGAATAAAAAGAAGGATCGAGTCTTTTTCTTCTGTACAAATGACAAACATCACAGAACAACAACATCAATATTTTTCTATAGTAGCTTTTCAGACTGAGGGAACAGATGTGGTGATCAAACAGGCAAGTCACCTGACAGGATGTGATGCAAAACAGTGTGAGTCAGCTGACAGGAAGTGTGCAGATGTAACACCGTCAGGATAGGCTACAGCACTCGCTCATACAAAATGTACAAAACACCGTCCTCTAACTACAAACATCACACCTTGGAGGAAAAAAAGTCCCATGTTTCAAATGGTTTCAAATGTCTGAAAAACAATCTGTGCTTAAGTTTGCCTTGTGTTTCTGTTTTTTTTTTAAGACTGATGCGATCCAGGTGCCTTGGCAGGTTGTATTGAGCATAGCCCAACGAGTTGAAAACCATTACAAACATGGTGTGTTTTGGCCCCCAGGTGAATTAGACAGATACATCAGGAGTGTGTTGGTTAAGCATTCGGAGCCACGCCGCACTGCGTCCTCGTCATTGTGTCTGGAAGTGCTGTGGAGACGCAAACGTGACCCGGTGCTGCCCCCTTAGTCATGTGACCTCCGTCATTGACGCCGAGTGGTTCTGAAAAGAGAGGTGGAGGGAGGGAGGGATGGAGGCGGAGGTGGAAAGATTGAGAGAGAGAGAGAGAAAATTTAAAACAAAAAAAACAGAGAGACAAGAGAGAGAAAAATGGAAGGGGACAGGAGAGTGAAAAAGCATGAAAATGGAAAGAAGAGGTAGAAGAAATCTTTGTCAACCAGTGTCAGGATTGCTCTGTGTAAGGTTGTGTGTGTGTGTGTGTGTGTGTGTGTGTGTGTGTGTGTGTGTGTGTGTGTGTGTGTGCGCGCGTGTGTGTGTCTGTGTGTGTGTGTGTGTGTGTGTGTGTGTACCAGTTAAACTGGAAGGGAAAAAGTACAGTCAAGGTTAAGATTTGAATGCACAGACATTTTCTCTGTGTGCTCTTGATTGAAAGAAGCAATGTGTGTGTGAGAGATAACAAAGACACCAGGAAAGAAAAAGACTTTGGCTCAGGTCTTCTCTCTTTCTCTCTTCTCTTTCTCTGTCTCTCTCTCTCTACCTCCCATGCAGTATTGATTATTGATCCCACAACTCTCATCAAGTGTGAGACAAAGTGCCGAGATGCCGTCTGTAAATTTCTGTTAGTCTAACCTTTTACGTTTCCTCTCTCTGTGATTCGTGAGACTCACTGAGAGAGTGAGAGAGAGAGAGAGAGAGAGAGAGAGAGAGAGAGAGAGAGAGAGAGAGTGAGAGAGAGAGAGCATGCATGTATGTGTGTGTGTGTGTGGGGGGGGGGGGGGGTCCTACATGGCAGCATGGCTGTATGTCCTTTTGCACGTGTGTGCCATTATTTCTGTGTTAAGAAAGAAAGAAAGAAAGAAAGAAAGAAAGAAAGAAAGAAAGAAAGGCAAAGAAAGAAAGAAAAAGAAAGAAAGAAAGAAAGAAAGGCAAAGAAAGAAAGAAAGAAAGAAAGGCAAAGAAAGAAAGAAAGAGGAAGAAAGACAGAGAGAAAGAAAGAAAGAAAGAAAGGCAAAGAAAGACAGAAAGACAGAGAGAAAGAAAGAAAGAAAGAAAGAAAGAAAGAAAGAAAGAAAGAAAGGCAAAGAAAAAATAAAGGCAAAGAAAGACAGAAAGACAGAGAGAAAGAAAGACAGAGAGAAAGAAAGAAAGAAAGAAAGAAAGAAAGAAAGGTACATTGTAAACCAAAGACGGCAACATGTTGCTCTCAGCTCATAAGCAACTTAATTCATGTTTCTTATGCGCATTTAAAGCTGCACTAGGCAACTTCACATGCTGGCGGCTCCAAATGGAAAATGTTTGGAAAATTTGTACTTCAATACCCAGAAATCCTGTGCAGTGAGGTCAGTAAACGTCACACAGCAGCTCATGTTCACCAACCGGGCCAGTAGAGCTGGGTATCGTTAGGATTTTACCCATTCTGCTGCCATTTTCAATTCTTCTTATCAATCTGATTCTTTATCAATTCCCTTATTGATTCCTACTTTTCAGGGGTAAAAGACTACATACAGCTTTAGCGGAGTTAACTTTGTTTTATTACTCAACACAGACATTGCTGTGTAGAGTTACTTTTGTCTGAGAAGTAAACAGCTAAGAGACATCTGGCGTAACGCCTTACTTCAGAGAACACAATACAAGTAATTTGAGGTCAACATCACTGAATAAAAACAAAATATTTACCACTGTATTTATCGCTTTATTGGGTCGTTCAGACGCACTCTGATCTTAAAATACAATATTTCTGACGGCACTTGAAGGCAGCATCTGCTTGCTGTGCGGAAAATCTAGGAAATAATGAGGTAAATATTGGACTTTTGGACCCACAGTGTAATCATTTGGCTTCAGGACACTTACTATGGATTATTCTGCAGAGCTGTTTGGAGGAATATTATGGCTTTTTTATTTGCTGTTTTTGGAACTCTAAAGAAATGGTCTCCAGCAACTTCTGTTGTTTTGAAAAAGGCTGTCATGGAGCTGATAGAAAACTAGCTGTGTGTTATATGGACATACAAAGTTCACTGGTGTTTCCACTGACATGAGGGTGAGTTGTCAAATTAGGTTATTGTTTGCCGCTGACAGCAAACCGAAGGAGTCGAAAAGGTTGTTGCACAGCTATTTGAGAACCATCCAGCTGTTCAACATTCTTAATGAGCAATTAGAGGAATCATTAGTGCTGCTGCTTATTGATTCTGGTGACTTTGGCAATTTGGAACCGGTTCTTGATACCCAGCCATACGGGCCGGTCTGTGATGCTTTATACCAAAGAAACCAAAGAGACGAGAGAGGAGAAGATCTAACGTTGGTGAGTCTCTCTCTGGACGGAGAGCGCTGCTCACTGCTATTTAGGAGACAGTTTGGATTTCACTCTCTTCCTGTGGATTCATCTCTTCCTGTGGAGGAGGAGAGACCAAACCTGACAGCAGAGCTTCATTTGGGCAAATGAGGTGAATCTGCAGCATCTCAATCAGTGAGAATGGGACGCTCTTCTATGCTGCAGCCCCACTTTGTGATTTAGACAGGTGTGTTTTTGTATAAAAATCCTGCCTATTGCAGCTTTAAAGGAATAGTTCACCCAAAAATGAAAATTCTGTCATCATCTCCTCCCCCTCATGCCAGTTGAAACACAGGTGAAGTTTGTCCATATAACACACAGGGAGGCTGCCAGCACAACTCCATAGCAGCCTTCTCCAAAACAACTGAAGTCAGTGGGGACCAGTTCTTCAGAGTTCCAAAAAGACCTACAGTATATTTACACCATCATTTAGTGCAAATCTTAACTACAGCTGATTGATTTGCAACAAATAATGGTGTATAGGTCTTTCTATTCACAGTGTGATTGTTTGGCTGTTTTTGTTTTGGAGCTCTAAAGAACAGGTCCCCATTGACTTCAGTTGTTTTGGAGAAGGCTGCTACCAAGTTGTGCTGGCAGCCTCCCTGTGTGTTATATGGACTAACAAATTTCACCTGTGTTTCATTTGGCATGAGGGGGAGTAGATGATGACAGAATTTTTTTCATTTTTGGGTGAACTATTCCTTTAAGCTACTGATAATATGAACAACTAGAAATACTAGAGCGGATGACAGCAAAAGCTGGATAGATTTCATGCTGATACATAAACATAGTAGCAGCAACACTTCAGACTTTTAAACCTACAGTGCCCCCAGGCAGCTGAACAGCCGTACACACACATCCACACACACACACACACACACACACACACACACACACACACACACCACACACGCACGGCTAAGCCTCAACTTTTTCTTACTCAGTTTTACTCAATCAGGCATTTCCTAGCATTCATCCCGCTGTCAGCTCGGCCATGTCGGGAACAAAACTGCTCCAGAGCGAGGAGGGATCATGGTGGAGCATGATGTTAAAGCTTTAAATCCAGAACGTGGCTCTTGATATGAGACACGAGGCTTAACAGCAGCTCAGAGAGAGATGTTGGAATCTCTTATGGAGGAATAGGAAGCATTAAGATGATGAATAGACGATTATTTAGAAGACAATGACAGCTTTTTGATTGGGGGCTGTGGAAATTGCTTTAAGGCCAACAGATTTCTGATTTCTGGGTCAGTGGGCAAAAAATATGAACCCCGGTCCCTTATGTGGACAACACCTACATACAGTATATTATAGGATATACATTTTTAAAATAATGCCCATGCAGTATTGATTATTGATCCCACAACTCTCATCAAGTGTGAGACAAAGTGCCGAAATTCCTGTTAGTCTAATCCTTTACTTTTCCTCTCTCTGTGATTCGTGAGACTCACCGAGAGAGAGAGAGAGGGAGAGAGAGAGAGAGAGGGAGAGAGAGAGAGAGAGAGAGAGAGAGAGATAGAGAGAGAGAGAGAGAGTGTGTGTGTGTGTGTGTGTGTGTGTGTGTGTGTGTGTGTGTGTGTGTGTGTGTGTGTGTGTGTGTGTGTGTGTGTGTGTGTGTGTGTGTGTGTGTGTGTTTGGGGGGGGTCCTACATGGCAACATGGCTGTATGTCCTTTTGAACGTGTGTGTCATTATTTCTGTGTTTAGATAAAAAGAAAGAAAGAAAGAAAGAAAGAAAGAAAGAAAAAGAAACAAGAAAGAAAGACAAAGAAAGGAAGGAAGGAAGAAAGAAAGACAAAGAAAGAAAGACAAAGAAAGACAGAAAGATAGAAAGACAGAAATAACTTAATTCATGTTTCCTTTGCACATTTAAAGCTCCAAATGGAACAGAGAGGAAAATGTTTGAAAAATCTGATGAATGCATACATTTTTAAATAATGCTCACATAGGTTCATGTGTACTGACCTGATCTATACAAATTAAACTTATTAAATGTATTTTATTAATTTAAGCAATATAAGCATAATATAAACACATAATTTTACACATATTATGACTGTAATATTTGATCTGAACAGTGTAAGAGTGTCTGAGGGAGGATTTTACTTGGAGGGAGCTCTGTCTATAGAGGAGGGAAGATAATGTGCATCTTAAGAGTTTTGGGGTTCAGGGGTTCAGGGGTTCCAGGTCAGGTGTTGGGGTGTGGGGGTTCTGGGTACCTGTGCACTGAGGGTCTCCAGGGGGCTCTCCACACGGGGGAACGTCATCAGAGGCAGACCGCGGTAGTCTTCGGTCTTCTGTTTAGCTGCCGCACTGTGGACGCCTTTGAAGTTGTTTACGACACATATACCCTGGAAAGTAAACAACAACAGGGAGACATTAACATCAGGGTGGCAGGTTGGCCTTGAGAGACACAGGCTGACTACTAACCAAACCGTTACTGTTTTGATCTTTCACTGTGATTGGACGCTGGCTGAACTGCCCATGAATCCCAAATCGGTTTATAGTTGCGCTGCATATAGGAGGATATGTGCAGAGTCGGAAAGTAACTAAGTACATTTACTACAGTACAGTTTTGAGGTTCTGGCACTTTACTTGAGTGTTTCCATTTTGTGACACTTTCTACTTTTCCTCCACTACATTTATCTGCCGGCTAGAGTTACTTTGCAGAATAAGGTTTTACATGCAAAACATACGATAAGCTCATAAAATATGTTGCATGGTTAAGAGTTTAAACTCCCCAACAGTACATGGAGCAGTTAGACCGACAACATTAAAATACTTCTTACAGGTTAATGCTTCAATAATTTAACTCTCGGAAAGAATGAGGACTTTTACTTTTGATACTTACAATTTTTTACTTCTATATTTTTACTTAACTTTTACTTTTAATGAAGTATTTTTCCATTATGGTATGGCTACCTTTACTTAAATTAAGGATTATGAGTACTTTTTCCACCACTGGATATGTGTATGTGTGTGTGTATGTGTGTGTGTGTGTGTGTGTGTGTGTGTGTCCAGGAGAGCTACTGTATGCTTTCAACTGCCTATTACTTGACAGAGTAGTTTCTTCTTCACAATGCCAATGCATTTTCTACAGATACGCATCCATGTAACATGAGTATAATACCATTGTAAAAAGGGAATTCAGCTGAATTTCTGAATTCAAATGTATTTTCTTATGTCTTCACTCACTTTGGATTAATGAAAATTCACTGCTGTCCCTTACAGCTAGAAATAAGAAAGATCAATCTGCCCGGCAAGCTGCAATGTCACTCAGGTATAAAGCTGCACTGAGAATGGCTTCAGGGCACCCAGGGGGATTTTTTGGGGAGATACGGCTATATTTTCTGGTTCTGAACAGTTATCGCCGTAATATAAAGTTTATGTGGATGTAAAAGCTCAATCAAACATTGTGTGAGTCCACAAAAGTCAGTCATCAATTAACAGTCAGTGGAGATGCTCCAGGCTGTACATCTTCATGGCATGGTGCCGCGGCCTGGCAGACACACTGCGCTGCTGCTCTGTTTCTTCATTTACATTTCTGTTAATATTCTTGTTACTTGTGAATTGAGTTTTTTTTCCATTAGTCGGGATTTGTCAGCATTCGAGCATTAGGGACCCCGCCATGCCTGCCTGCTGCCTGCTTTAACCCCGCATTCCTGAACTCTTCCAAGGACTTGCTAATCAGACAAGATGGCCCCGGGGGGGGGGGATTCGTCCCCCAAGCCCGCCGTGCCCCGAGGCAGAAGCAGAGGAGGAAATGTGCTGCAGCCATTCACTGCTGGAGGAGGCCAAAGGTTTCTGTGTGGGTTTTGCTTCTCCAGCGCTCGCTCCCTGACCAAACAACATGAATGAATTACAGCTGCTGAACCAGGAACCTAACAACGACTTCTCCACCATCACAGTTTTTTATGTTTTTGTTTTTTTTTCTTTTCTGGGAAACAACTACCAGCTGATTTGGGCTGCAGACTGCAGTGCAGAACTCAAGGACAAATCACAAAGAGAAAATTTGCAAATTGCTGCTCAAGTCTGATTTTTTTGGATGACTTATGTATTCTGGGATGTACCTACAACTCTCCTGCTTGATTCAAACATATTTCAGTTACAGTATGAGCCTTGAAGCATCTCCCCAAACACCAATCAAGCCAGCTACTTGTCTTTCTTTCCATTGTTGTGTCTCGTTGTCCTCCATGTTGACGGTGGCTCAGCCTAGCTGCCGCGGACGCTAAAATGATCTACTGCCTCGGGCGAATGGCGTAAGATTTCCTTGTTGTCATGGCAACGCCGTCAGAGTCCGATTTGAGCTTTCAACTACGAGTCGCATGTAGGTCGCATGACTTGGGATCTGATCTTGTCGCACACTGTATATCCACGTGGTCCAGTCCAGTGGGAGTTGAGAAAATGTGATTCCATGCAGCTTTTTGTGGTTCACACTAATTAGAAAACGTCAGATCTGTGTCACATGTGAGGGGAAAAAATCTGAATCGGTTTCAGCTGTAGCGTGAATGTAGCCTATAAATGTGTCATTTATACGGTAGGTTTACTTTACTGTAAACCTGGAATTAAGAGATTAAGGGCACATTCTCACCTAATAGTTTTTAGGACACCCCACACACTGATTACTAAGCCTGACTATGGACACGGATTGTGCAATATTGGGAATTTTTAATGGCACTGTGCAATATTTTTCATGATGACTATGTAATATAACCCATGACTTAATGCTACCAGTGACAACTTGCACTCTTTATACATGACTTTGAGTTTAATTCTTTTCTATTCTTATTATTTTGTTTTTGTATTTTATGTCTAAAAACTGTCTTGAAAGTGTGTCTCTTACTATGTCAGCGTCTGCACTATGTTTTTATGTTTTTATGTTGCACCAGAGAGACTGGCGAACAAGACTTTTTGTTATACTGGACTGGTATAATGACAATAAATTGAATTGAATTGAATTGAACATGAACTGCATTACATTATTTACCACCTGGATGTCACAGATGCAGGTGGTAAATAATGTACTGATACATATGTTCCAAATAAGATACGCAGCCATCTGATACTGATATCAGTGAAGAGGGACGCAGTGTTATCATGACCTGTAAACAACTGCTTTACAACGAAGATGAGAGAGGTTCAGGCTACAGCTTGTAATCAGTTTGACAACTGAGGAGATGAAAAACGTCTGTACACTGTTCCTGACAACAACAAATCATATACAGTAAGTCCTCGACGTGCAACGTTTTGTCTGAATGGTTTTCTCACTTAAAGCGATCCGCTCCAGGTTCAGGTGGAAACGTTTTGAGTCCGGCTCTCTCAGGCGGGCCGGGAGGCGGCTGGTTGGTCCGCAGCAGAGTTAGAGTTCGGTTAGGCCGCTCTCAGCTGCCCGAGCGAAAAGAACCAGGAGGGCAAACACTCCAGAGTTTGATTCAGCCGCTCCAAACACAGCAGGTGTGACAGCACCTTTAGTCTGCAAGACGTTTTAGATGCCGAGGGAATTTCCTTCACCCACAGTTGCTCATGTCTACCGGGCGAATCTGACAAAGGACGAGGCGGTCAACACGGACCTACACTTTGCCTTGGATCATGTGATCATCTCTGTCTCTGATGTCAGGATCCTGTTTGTTCACTTCTGCTCCGTGTTCATACCATTATCCTGGATTTGCTCCATGACCGACTGCTTAACATTGCTCACTCAGTGGTGGTGGTCATGGTGGAGCTCAGACCTCTTGAAAGATTGAAGACAGTTACGCCTGAACTACACAGCATCCTTAACGTTTGTGTATCCAACCTTGTTGTGGCCCAGCTGCAGCACTTTAAGCTTAATGCTTACGGCATTTTAAGCTGCTACACCAGGTCCGTTCTTGTTCTGCTGCAGTCTGCTGGTTGTGTTGAGCCTATCTACATCTTAAACACAATGAACACAATTATCTAGTTTGTAAGATGTACAGTGAACATTTATGTACCATATAGGAGTATTTATGTCACTTTTTTGACAAGTGGGTTTAAAAACCCACTTATGTTTTATGGCATTTTAGTTAATTTTACTCTATTTGTGGTTTTATAATGTTAATAGTTTGTATGGCTTTTAGTTTGTTTTATTCTCTTTGCATTTTAAATGTGTCTGTTTTTATTGTAAAGCACTTTGTAACTGTGTTTTGAAAAGTGCTATATAAATAAAGTTATTATTATTATTAGTAGTTTAGGTATACTATTGCCAGCTATCCATGGATAACCTCATCTCCAGCATTTATTTAACAGACATTGGTTCATGTATCCTCTCTAACTGACATGGTGATAAATGACTACAGTAAGCAAAATCTTGGCATTTCTATACATTTATATGGCCAAAATACAGAACAGACAGATGCGTAGTCCGTCAGAAATAGAAGCCTTGCGTATCTCCAGAGTTGCAGGTCTGATCCGGCTCCATTTCAGATGACATTTCCGACACAAACGGACAGAACAGAAATGCATCCGGTGTAGTTAAGCCGGTAGTGTTGGTGGGACCGCTCCCAGCAGACCTCTCTGTGAGCACAGGTGCACCACAGAGGATTTGTGCTCTACCCATTTTCTACTCTCTGTGCACCAGTTAATTGTTTTTTAATTTTATTTTATTTAGCCTTTATTTAACCAGGAGTGGAGTCTCATTGAGATTAAAAATCTCTTTTTCAAGAGTGTCCGGGCCAAGACAGGCAGCAGCACAGTTACACGGTTGCAGATGTTGCACTCATGAACCTCAAGACTGGACTCAGAGTGGCATATTTTGTAAATGGTGTTTATTCTGCAAAATAATTATAAATGCAAAATGAGTCGGCTGGCACGGCTGGTACATACAGTTGTTTCTGCTGATAATCGCCAACTGACAAACAAATACTGTACAAATCATTGTGATTACTAATACAAAATAATGATCAAAATAATCAACATCAATAGAAAATTATAATTAAGCTACATTAGATTAATAATTCTTAATCACACTACTATCTATTCCAAGCATTCTGTAATGTACTAACCTTTCTACAAATCATAAGTAATGTGTTTCTACACTTTCATTCACAAAACTGATTAAACTATATGTACAACTGGCATCTGCCTTGGTGCGCCGTTGCCATGGCGACTGTAAACGCTACTACTACAGCTGATGTTACTGCTAGCCACCGCAAGTCAAAACACACCCACATTCCGGCTCCCCTTCAAGGTAAAACATCTACAATATAACATACACACTCCCAAACAAACAACACATGTATGTGAGTTATCACAACCTAACAGGTAACTGTAAATATTGCAAAATGGTTAAAATGACCGTTATAGTCGCGGTAGCGAACTAACGTTAGTTATCAATGTAGATTACCCCAAAAATACACGGACAACCAAGAACAGAAACAATAGCTCCGCTAGCTCACACACATTATAGTGGACGCATTTAAGTGCTCGGTGGCACTTGACTCACCTGCAAAATAATTATAAATGCAAAATGAGTCGGCTGGCACGGCTGGTACATACAGTTGTTTCTGCTGATAATCGCCAACTGAAGGACCAGCGCGAGCTCACGGCACCTGCCTGCGTTCTAAATTCTAAGACTAACTGCCTTCCCCAAGTAAACTGCTGAAGCAGAGATAAATATAAATCAGAGGATTTCAACATGCCACACTCTCCCCCACATTTCAAAATGTCTCCTGACATTTGACACCTTTAAGATTTTCAACAATATGTCTGTACTTACTTACTACAACTTTAACTTTGGGTTACACAGTTACTTTAAACACACTCGTACTGCAGCTTTAAGTGTGAGGTCCCCTCCTTTAAAGGACTGGTAAATTTGTAACTCACTGTAACCATGCAAAAGTAAACAGGTCTCAATATTTACGGCCAACAATATACAATTCTGTTTACACACACAATACATACGACAGACTCAATTGAACTACTGGTGGAGTTAAGGCAACATGGAAGGCAGATAAAACAAGGTCAACATCTTCAGGGTTCATTAGAAAAAAACAAACAAAAAAAAACACATACACATAGGCACTTAAAACTACAGTGTCTATAACTACCAAGGCCTCCAAGGCGTTAAGGGAGCTTTGGGGCTGAACAGGTGGGGCATAACATTAATGTCCGCCATATTAATGTCCCTATAAGTAGGTACACCCAGAGTGGTGTAGGTCAGTTTCTGAGGCTGGTGTCTGTTCCTTCGTGGGTACAGGTGGGGTGAGGGTGACACGGCACTGTCTTCAACTTCCGTGGAGGACAGGTGTTGTCGGACCTGTGCCTCCCTTGTGTGTCCCTCCAACCCCACACTGTCCGCACCGGTGTAGTGTAGTGTGGGTGTGTTACGTTCAGGGACATGACAGACTGTGGGGATTGGGTGTGGGGTTTCAGGAGCAGGTAAATGGGGAAGGGGTGCAGGAGCAGATGAGTGGTGCAGGTGTGGGATTTCAGGAGCAGGTAAGTGGGGAAGGGGTGCAGGAGCAGATGAGTGGTGCAGGTGTGGGATTTCAGGAGCAGGTAAGTGGGGAAGGGGTGCAGGAGCAGGCGAGTGGGGCAGGGGTCCAGGAGTAGGGGGCTCAGATGAAAGGGGCTCTGGAGCAGTGAAGAGGGGCTGAGAGGGGTGAGGTTCAAAGGGCTCTGCCTCTGGATCCAACAAAAACTCCTCTTCTCTCTGGGTGACTGTTTTACGACTCCGCAAGGGGTATCTGAGTTCATAGTCACATTCTGAGTCACTTTCACTTTGTTCCGCCTGCCTTTTTGTGAGGGGGGGATGTGTTTGTCTCTCTCTGTTTGATTGTCTCTTTGTTTTCTTTTTAGGACACACATCAGGGACTGCAGACTCAACTGGTTCCTCCACAGGTAAGTAGTCACAGGGTAAGAGAAGGTTACGATGCAGCACTCTCTTGCTGCTTTTCCCATTTTCAGCTGTGACCTCGTAGACAGGGCTATCAGGAGTCTTTCTCTGGATGACAATGTGCACCTTGTCCTCCCAGTAGGATCTGAGTTTTCCAGGTCCTCCACGCTCAGACAAGTTTCTGACCAGGACTCTGTCTCCAGGTTGCAACTCATGACCATATGTTTTCTTGTCATAGTGCACCTTTCCTCGAGCCGCCTCCCTGGTTGCTGTGTGACTGGCAATGGAATAGGCCTCTCTCATTCTTCTTTGCCAGTTTGCCACATAGTCCTCATGCCCTTTATGTTTGTCGCTGACACCCAGGTTGAACAAGAGGTCGATGGGGAGCCTGGGTGATCTGCCGAACAGGAGGAAGTAGGGGGAATAGCCAGTCGCCTCTGAGCGGGTGGAGTTATAGGCATGAACAACTTTAGGCACAGAGGTCTTCCAGTCTGCCTTCTCTTCCTCTGTCAGGGTCCTCAACATGCTCAGCAGGGTCCTGTTGAACCTCTCTGCTTGACCATTCCCCTCCGGATGATATGGGCTGGTATGGGACCCTCGTATACCACTCAGTTCTTTCAACCTCCCAAGGAGTCGGTTATTAAACTCCTTTCCCATGTCATGGTGGATTTTACATGGGAAGCCAAATCGGAGGATGAAGTCGTTGAATAGTCTATCTGCAACAGTTTTAGCCTCCTTGTTTTTAGTGGGGTAGGCCTGTGCAAATCGGGTGAAGTGGTCCATTACAACCAGGATGTACTCGAATCCCTGTTTACAGGTCTCCAGGTGGAGGAAGTCGATGGAGACCATCTCAAATGGGTAGGTGGTCTTAATAGATTCGAGTGGGGCTCTCATTTGTCTCTGTGGCTTTTTCTTCTTGAGGCACTCACATTTCTTGGTGACGAAATGTTCGACATCGACGTGCATCCTCGGCCAGAAGAATCTGTCTCTGATGAGGCTCAGTGTTCTCTCCACTCCTAAATGTCCCATTTTCTGATGCAGCTCATGGAAGACGAGGGGATGGAAAACTCTGGGCAGGACAAGTTGGTCCTTCTCCACTGCTCTTCTGTGTAGTACTCCTTCACTATTGAGATATAGCTTCGGCCACTGCCTTAATAGGACGCAAACATCAGAGTCTTCAGCGTTCAGCTCATGTCTCGAGGGCCTCTGGTTACGGCTGAGGTACAAGAGAGCTCTGCCAACAACTGGATCTTTCTCCTGGGCCTCCCTGAGCTCCTCAGGGGTGAGAGGAGAACCTAAGGCATTGGAGGGGGCATCGTGGACTAGACTCAGTGCTTGGACACACACACTCTCCCAGGTAGGTTTCTCTCTCCCCACAGTGACTCCAGTCATGGTGGCGCTGATGGTGTTTGGGCGAATCTCCTCTGTGCACTGACTCATGAAGCTGTTGATATCCAGGGGCATGCGTGATAAACCATCTGCATCTGCGTTGGACTTGCCAGGCCGGTATTTGATGGTGAAGTTAAAGTCGGCCAGCTCTGCTACCCAGCGATGACCAGTAGCGTTCAGCTTTGCAGTAGTGAGGACATAGGTGAGGGGGTTGTTGTCGGTGTACACAACAAAGGATGGGGCATGATACAGGTAGTCTCTGAATCTCTCACAGATGGCCCACTTCATGGCCAGGAACTCCAACTTGCCTGAGTGCATGTGGTAGTTTTTCTCAGGAGGTGTGAGAGTCCTGGAGCCATAGGCGATGACAGCCATCTTCCCGCCTTGTCTCTGATACAGGACAGCTCCAAGTCCATCCTGTGAAGCATCACAGTGTAGGACCAAGGGCTGTGTCATGTCTGGGTAACCCAGAATAGGAGGAGAGGACAGGCAGTCTATCAGCTGATCCAAGATGGACTGGTGGAGCTGTGTCCAGTTGATAGGGGTGCGGGAGGGCTTTTGGCTGGAATTCTTGGCTGATCTCTTCCTTCTTCCCTTGACTACTGTGGCTGGCGGTGGATTGGGTGGGTCTGAGCCTGATGTGTCTGAGGAGAGGAGGGCATACAGGGGCTTTGCGACCTTTGAGAAGTCCTTTATGTATGATCTATAATATGAGACAAAACCCAGGACCCTGTCTCAAAAACCCTGTCTCAGCTCTCCTACAGTGGCTGGTTTCCTCTCCTTGAGTGCCTGGACGGGAGCTAAGTCCTTAGGGTCCATAGTATAACCCTCTCCACTGACCATTTTCCCCAGGAACCTGACATTTCTCTTGAAAAGCTCACACTTGCGGGGGGTGAGCTTAACGCCATGCTGCTTGTACCTCTTTAACACCATTCTCACATGCTCCAGGTGGTCTTCAAAGGTGGAGCTATGTACAAGGTTATCATCAAGGTACGGCTGACATATTGTGTCCCTGAGACCTGACAAGCATTCCTCCATGCTCCTCTGGAACTCAGCAGGGGCGGAGCTAAGGCCAAAGGGAATCCTTGTCCACTGATAGAGGCCCCACGGGGTGATGAAGGCAGTTAGTGGGCGGCTTCCGGGATCCAGGAACCCTTGGTGGTAGGCTTTTCCTTGATCGAGGACGGAGAACCATGAACTGCCACTCAGGGAGTCCAGCATGTCCTGTATACGGGGGATGGGATGACGGTCCGGCACTGATTTACTGTTCAACTCCCTGTAGTCACAACACAAGCGAAGGCTTCCATCCTTCTTTCTCACGCACACCACAGGAGAGGAGTATGGGGACCTAGAGGGGGTGATCCAACCTTTGTTCAGCAGGTCCTGGAGATACTCCTTCACCTCTGCATGGAGCGGCTTAGGGATGGAGATGTATGTCTTCTGGACAGGAGTGGGATCACTGAGTGTGATGTGCATGCTCAGTGTCGGTATACTGCCAATATCATTCTCATCATATGCAAATGCCTCACACTCCTCATGCAAGATCTCTCTCACTGCTTCCCTTTGGTGCTCAGACAGGTGTTCCAGGCCAACAGGAGGGTGCCACTTTGGTCTGTGTGCTTCGCCAGGGCTGATATTTTCTCCCTCTCTCTGTGTTCCTGTGCTCACAGGGTTCATGCTGACTGCAGAACAGGTGGCATGGTGGGTGGAAGTTGAGACTGAGGCTTCAGGCTGGTCGGGAGAGAGTGTGGCAGCATACACAGCTTTTACTGTATCAAGGTGGCCAAGGATGGTGCGCTGGTCCAGTAAAATGGGGTGGTTAGTGGTGTTGGCAATGGGGATGTTGATAGAAGCCCTTTTTCTCCCAATATCGGTCTTTACCAGGCCCTCAGTCACTTCCAGGCCTTCCGGTAGTGGGTGCAGGTCACTGGGGGTGAAGAGGACTTCTTGACCTCTGAACATGGCTCCCAGACGGGCTGGCACAGAGATGGTTGTCACCTCGTTGGCAGACAAGTGGACTCTTCTGCGGCCCGTTGTCACCAGTCCAACACTTTCACGTAGGTCTGGGGTCTGGATGAGTTTCACCACCATCCTGGCTATCCTGGGTCTGATGGAGAAGGTAGCACTGACAGTCTGGATAGTTGTAGGGTCTACTCTGGAATCAGGGCTCTGAGCTTTAACCACCTCCTCGATAACATTGTACCCTATTATAGGTCTCTCTGCCACACAGGGGTCATCCGACACAAGGATGGGGACAGCGAGGGCATCTGTTTCTCTCTCCTTATTGCACAGCTTAAACTCCACTTCAACCCAGCCACTGAAAGGAATTTCAGTCTGGTTAGCTGCTAACCCGGACAATGTCTCTGGTCCCAGGAGTTCTTTAATGGGCCTGAGGACGGTGTGCGGGAGATGTTCAGCCCTCCAGGCCTCATTGATGACAGTGGCCTGTGCTCCACTGTCCCACAGAGCTTCCACTGCAACGCCATCTATCCTGCAGTTCACCAGACACTGTTTCCCGATGAGGCTCACTAACTTGGTCTTTCGGTGCGGCTTGATATAGTTGACATGCAGGGGTTTCGGTGCAGATGTGGAGGGGTAAATGCTTGTGAGCTGTGGTTTTCTCTCGCGTGGGTTAATGTCTCTTGGCGCTATCTCTCTGTCTCTTGCAGGGTTATGGTGGGACCTGGGGTCTGGAGCTACTGATGGTCCCCTCTCAGCAGCCCATTCACGTTTCCCATCTGCCTTAGCCTCCTACACCCGCGGGAGACATGGCCAGACTCCCCACAGCGGAAACAGTGGTCACAGTGATCTCCTCTATGTGCCTGCTGACATGCTGTGCAACCCCTGGGTCTCTGCCTGGTCTCTGGCCTCACTCTCGCTGCCGGCTGGCAGGTGGTTGGCTGGTAGGTGTTTTGGTGAGAGGTGGGTGGTCTCTGTGAGTGCTGGGTGGTGGCTCCCATGGCTGCCAGGAACACTTGCCTCATCTCATAGACATCAGCCTTGAGCTGCTCCAACATTAGATGGGTGGCAGAGTCCTGAGCTTGAGCTTCCTTTGGCTGAGGCTGTGACACCTTTGCTGTCACTGGGGCGGGGCTTTTCACTGCTGGTGGAGCTGTACTGGGAGCCTCTGCCTGTATCTCACACATACGGGCTTCCCTACCATTGGTAGATTTTCTCAACTTCTTCTGCCTCTCTCCCTCCAGACTGGCAGCCTCACTCACCTTATCGATTAGTGTCTCATCTCTCACTGTGACGTCAGTCAGGAAGGGCCTCACCTGGAATTTTATTGAGTCACTCAGAAGACCTGTCTCGATCGCCCGGAGAAACTTTCTCTGCACTAATTCTGGGTCATAGTAGTCATCTGCCTCTCCATCATTTGACTTCCACAGTAGCCTTTCTTTCAGCTCGATGGCACGGAACAGAAAGGTCTGAGCAGACTCCTTGGGCTCCTGTGAGATGTTAATTAGCTTGTGGTAGATGTCGGAGGTGCTCTCTTCCTTGTAGTGCCCCTTCAGGATGGTTTTAAGGGTGGAGAGAGTTAAATTGCTCTTGATTTCAAGCATGTCTCTGAGGTGGAGACCTGGGCTGACTGCTCGTATTACTGCCTCTATCACTTCTGCCTCTGAATGTCCTTTCCGGAGGCCTGCTTCAATCTGGTGGACTAGACTGGTGTAGGACAGCTTGTCTTTTTGTCCTCCTTCCCCTATCTGTCCCATGATCTTAAATTCCCTCCGGAGCATGACTTCAGGCACATGTGTATGATGAGGGGTGCTGTTTCTTACCTCCTCGGTTGGATGGTGGCTGGGGGATGAAAACCGATCATTCAGGTGATGCTCATATGCTGACGGGGCATCCTGGTGCTTGGGGCTGAAAAGGTGGCTTTGATTAGGTTCAGTGTTGCATGGCCCTCTACTCTCCTCTCTCATCTCTTCCATGTATGTGAGTAGGCCTTTCAGGTACATACACACACGTTCCTCATCACCTTCCTTTTCTCCCATCTCCTCCAGTTTGCTTTCAATGATCTTTATGAGCCCCCTCTTTGTTTTGCTGGAGAACCCCCCCTCAGCAGGCATAGCACATTTTGTGTACTCACATACTTTAATGATGAGGGAGTGGTCCAACTGGTATAGGATGGCAGTGACTTCAGTCAGTAAAGACTCCATAACTCTGTTCTTGTTATACCGTATGTGATGTTACTGTTGGTGGTGAAGATGATGGTGGTCAGAAGGTTCTGGGTCGTCTCACTGGAGTGCTACCGCTGCTGGACTGGAGCACTCCTGGCTGGCTCGCCAAAAATATGTTGCACTCATGAACCTCAAGACTGGACTCAGAGTGGCATATTTTGTAAATGGTGTTTATTCTGCAAAATAATTATAAATGCAAAATGAGTCGGCTGGCACGGCTGGTACATACAGTTGTTTCTGCTGATAATCGCCAACTGACAAACAAATACTGTACAAATCATTGTGATTACTAATACAAAATAATGATCAAAATAATCAACATCAATAGAAAATTATAATTAAGCTACATTAGATTAATAATTCTTAATCACACTACTATCTATTCCAAGCATTCTGTAATGTACTAACCTTTCTACAAATCATAAGTAATGTGTTTCTACACTTTCATTCACAAAACTGATTAAACTATATGTACAACTGGCATCTGCCTTGGTGCGCCGTTGCCATGGCGACTGTAAACGCTACTACTACAGCTGATGTTACTGCTAGCCACCGCAAGTCAAAACACACCCACATTCCGGCTCCCCTTCAAGGTAAAACATCTACAATATAACATACACACTCCCAAACAAACAACACATGTATGTGAGTTATCACAACCTAACAGGTAACTGTAAATATTGCAAAATGGTTAAAATGACCGTTATAGTCGCGGTAGCGAACTAACGTTAGTTATCAATGTAGATTACCCCAAAAATACACGGACAACCAAGAACAGAAACAATAGCTCCGCTAGCTCACACACATTATAGTGGACGCATTTAAGTGCTCGGTGGCACTTGACTCACCTGCAAAATAATTATAAATGCAAAATGAGTCGGCTGGCACGGCTGGTACATACAGTTGTTTCTGCTGATAATCGCCAACTGAAGGACCAGCGCGAGCTCACGGCACCTGCCTGCGTTCTAAATTCTAAGACTAACTGCCTTCCCCAAGTAAACTGCTGAAGCAGAGATAAATATAAATCAGAGGATTTCAACATGCCACACAGACATAAAACAAACATATAACAATTTAAAACGAAAACAAAAAACAAATTACAGAATCATAAGATATCACATTCAAAACATCTACAGCCAGATGTGCTTGCTTCCAGGTCATTTAGAAACACTTTAAATGCATCCAGTGAGTCCAGCTCCCGAAGATTCAGGTAATTCTGCAACTGATTCCAAGCAGAGGGAGCAGCAAACCTAAACGCCCTTTTTCCCAATTCAGTACGGACTTTAGGGACAATTTAGTAGGAATAAGTCCTGGGAGCGAAGACAATAACTTCCCATACTTAATGCACCGCCAGGTAGCCGCCCATGCCTGCCTAAGTTTGCAGATGACATGACCTTGGCGGGTCTGTGGGGGCGAGGCAGCCCACCCCACTTCATGGTTTGCTGATAATAACCCGGAGCTGAGCACCTTCAAAACTGCTGAGATGAGGATCGACTTTTGAAGGAACCCGCTTGTTCATATTTCCCTGGAGATCATTGACTCAATTGTATGTCAATTTTTATAGACCAATCATTGAAAGCTTATATCCTTTATTACAGAGAGGGGTACGGCCGCCGCTCCTCCTCCTCCTCCTCCTCCTCCTCCTCCTCCTCCAAGGACACGCTCCTGCATGTTGTCCACACTACGGATCGTTGGCTTTTAGCTGTCCTCCGTCAGTGAAGCGCAGGACACCAAGGTGAAGAGAAGGGCAGGAACAAGGGCCGCTAACTCTGCCAGGCAAACATCTGTCCCGACAACTTTCCTCTGAGAGGCAGCAAACATCCATTAACACTTAAAACCACCGGTCACCTCAACAGCTTCTGCAGACCTAGCGGACTTGCTCACCCTTTGCATCCCCCCGCTCTATCTGGACCCCTCCTCACCATCCAATAGAACCGCCTGTAAATCTCACTGCTGTCACTATTTATTGCCATACAATTTGTTAATATGCAGGCGGGTTTTGCCCCAGTCATGGTGCACCACTCCACTATCAGTACAAGCAGTGTTATTCAGTCCAGGCCTATGACCATGTTTAACACACAGGGATTATTTCATGCATATCAATATGTTCAGCATAACTTTGTCTTGGTACACTACTGTACCATTTATCAATAATGTACTCAGTATACCATACTATATGTCATACAGCTATAAAAATAATAATAATAATACTATAGTGCAGAATAAGGTGCTAGTAAGGGGTTTGTAATGTCTAATAATGAACAAATACACTACTAATAAGCATGTTAATAAGCAACTGGAAAACCTGCAATTTGACATTTTATTTTCTTTGCACATTTTATTTTATTTATTTATTTATTTTGTTTATTTGATAGGGACAGAGCACGCTAATAAACATCAGTATAAAAATACAAGATGTAAACATGCCGGAGTTAGTAAAAATGCTAATTTACATCCGTAGTCCCTAATTTCTTTTTTATATTTTAATTCAGTGGTTCAATAATGTTTGTTTGGTTTCTTTTTCTGCAAATTAATTCTTAAAGGCAGTAATTGAGTCTCTCCTACTAGTGAACAGTGGGGCGGGTCACCCTGCCTTCAGCATCTGCTAACTCCAAATAAATTGATTTGTACTAGTTTCAGTGGAGAGTTTTATGGTCTAAATGCTGTTTCAGAGGCTTTTTCCACCCTGCCGAGAATAAAATTCTGGGTGGAAACACTGAATAATTGTAATTCTGTGGCATGAAAATGGACAAATTGAAATACTTTGAATGTTGGCACAAAATATCTACAAATATATGTAGCGCTATTGGCCTTCAAAAACCCATATCAGTCAAATCCTGGTCCAGTTGTCCTGTGGCAGGTGTGTTAGCATGTAGTGTGAATCTCTGTATGTTCATCAATGTCTCTGCCACAGTGTCACCAAGACAAATCCCCATGCATTTACTGTGGAAAGAGTTACTGATGTTCACAAACTGGACTGTGCTTCATCACAGTAATAACATATAACCTGAGGAGTTTCCCTGTGAACACATATAAACACCTTTCATTTAAAGATTCAAACAAAAGACTAAAAAAAAAACATCTCTGCCTTCCTCTTTTCCTCAGTCTTCCCTCCCTGTCTCCTCTCCTCTCTTTTATACTCAATGCTTCGGGGCCCAGCAGCAATTACATGTAAAAAAGCCTCTGAGACCGTTAAATAAATCTTTTTTGATTTGTGGAAGATCCCCCGCACCTTCCTTCCTTCTCAGCGGGCTTTCCGCTGCAGCCCAGCAACAAGTGAAGGTTTCAGCTGTAATCTCAACCCCCACGTTTAAAAACCTCAGCATCAAATCGGCTGTTTTTCAAAGCCATTTTAATTTTCAGTGGAAGCCAGCCCCTCAGGGTTAAAGCTGTTTGAAAACAAATCACATGAGGCTGGGGAGAGTCCTGTTCATGATTTTACATTAAAGTCTGCAGGACAGGGATGTTTCTGCCTTGCTTTGATGAAGAAGTCCAGGCTGCCCAGTTTATCTCCTTGTTATACCGTTGATTCTAGCAGATAGATAACAAGATTCCTCTCCTTCCTCTCCTTCCTCTCCTCAGGACCACAGCTGAGCAGGACCAGAATTAATCAGATCGCTGGTTCACTCACCTTTCTAATTTGCATCCTCTCCTCTCCCCAAAAAACAAAATTAAATCAAACCACTAATTAAAACCAGTGTTCCTATCTCCTTTTCTCTTTTTCGCTCCCTCCTCTTTTCACCCTACCGATAAATCCAGACGCCACCTCAGCATTTTCTACTCCTTTCTTCTCTTTCCCCTCATTCCTCCGATACTTCCCCAACCTTATCCCGCTATCCTGCCTAGGGTTGCAAAGGGGTGGAAAATTTCCGGTAAATTTCCGGAAAGTTTCCGGTAAATTTCCATGGGAAGTTAAGCTGGGGAATTTTGGAAATATTCCAAATTGGAAACTTTCCATGGGAATTATGGGAATTTATGGGAATTTATGGGAATTAATGGGAATTTATGGGAATTAACTGGGAATTGAGGGTAATTTAATGGAAAGGTATCATATCCAAGCATAAATATTTGTTTTTTTATAAGCAGACATCCATCCAAAATAATACAATTAAAACAGATTTATTTGTAAGTAGAACTTTATCAAGTGTTAAATATTTTATTGAACAATCAATTCTTTCATTGAAGAACAAAAACATGAATGTTGAGTTAAATATTACTCATCCCCTGACCCAACCCATTCAAAAATTAACAAAAATGCACAGGAATGCACAGTGCATGTAGGGGGCGTGGCCTCTGTAGCCCTGCAGTAAGCAGTGTGCTGTGTGTGCATGTGATTGAGGAATAGCATAGATATTCAACTGTACTTGCATGATATCTGGTTGTTGTTAGTTGTTTTAATATATTTTCCCCAACTATATTTAAGTTCCCTATTAAGAGCATACCTTCAATTTAGTAAATTCCTGGTTTATTCCCGTTTATTCCCATAAATTCCCGTTAATTCCCATAAATTCCCGTTAATTCCCATGGAAAGTTTCCAACTTTGAAAATTCCCGGAATTTTGCAACCCTAATCCTGCCTCACCTGTGTCTGAACCTCCTGTGAGCCCGGTATAAACCTTGCCACATCCTCTCTCTCATCCCCTCCTCTATCACCTCTTCATCCTCTACTCTTTTGTTTTTACCTCCTTTCCCAAATTAGAGCTTAACATTCATGTGCAAACCCAGTGGGAACCGATACACCCGACTGAACCTGGTACGCAGCAAAAAAAACAATCATAAAAAAATCAACACTATGCCAGTGTCTAGAGTTAATTTAACACTTTTAGATAATTATAAACAGCTGCCTGAGAGCCATATCAGCTCTGTAAGTGGACAAACAACTCTCCAATCAACACTTGTCAACTCAAAATAATTGTCACCGGATAATTAACGCATAAGAACACTGGAAAATCTGTTGTGTACATGACTTTGAGGCTGATTAGAGAAAACAAATTGGCGTCATGACTGACTTTCAAGATTGGACCGAATCCACGCTACAGGCTCTGGCTGAATTCCTCACTTAAATGCTTGTGTTTGGGTCACTTAAAAAATAATGTTGAAAAATACAGTTATTAGTACTTATTAGGAATAAAATAATGAGTCATTTTGAAGTTTTAGGGGTTCAGGATGGGCCGAGTGCAAAATATTCAGACAAGAATCAACCAATCACTTTCTCTCTTCTCTCCTCTCCTTCATCCCTCCCTCCCACTCCTCCCCCAAACCTCCTCTCCTCCCTCCTCCTCCTCACCAGAAACAGAGCAACGGCCGATCCCAGTATAAATCCAGCCACCACGTCCGAACAGTGGTTCCGGTATTCGGAGACCCGGTTGAGGCCGGTGAGGAAGGCCGAACAGAGCGTGCCCAGACAGAGCACGGGCTTGGCCAGGCGGCTGGACTTGGTCTTGATGGTGCTGGTGATGTACATCTGGAAAAAGATAGACAGACAGAGGGGAGATTAGATTAGATCAGAGACTTTGAAAAAGGCAAGATGACTCTGTACGCTTTCCTGTGTCCCACGGGTGTTCCTCATTCCTGTGTCCCTCATTCATATCAACTGGAGGTGTAGAGTTTTTGTTATAATACACAGTAGCTGGTCCCACCACACCTCGCTCCCCATATACATTCCCTGACAGCGGAAAGGGGTTCTGTCCATTTTATAACTAAACTACAGGGTTGAGAAAAGATTTCGGAAACTTACATCATATAAATCACAGGTGTGTTTCACAAAGAGCATGGGAGATTACAAAGAGGATCTAATGAGGGAACCTGCTACTGTGAAGAGAGAGTTTGAGCAGACCATCAGCTTTTTCTTATGTCTGATCTCACTTCTGCTGATCCTCTCTCTCCTTCCACACTCACTGAAGAGCTGAACTCCTCCAATCCTCCCTCACTAGAGATGTTCCGATACCATTTTTTCCTTCCCAATACTGATTCCGGTACCTGAACTTGCGTATCGGCCGATACCGAGTACCGATCCGATACCAGTGCGTCCAAAATAGTATATATATTATTATTATTTTTTAACAGCTGTATACTACTAACCCTGTATGGATGTGATATGATTGCTGTCATTGTTGCATGGCCTGGCTCAGGTTAAACCCTTTGTAAAACATGAACAAATACTTACAGAGAATGAATGCCATGGAACTTTATTATCTAGTTTGACAGCCAGTCATAAGTGAAAAAGAACATAAATAAATAAATCTAGGAATAAATAGCAATTCCTTTAAAAAACTGTTAAAGTGCAGCCACAATTTAGTAAAATAAAAGACATTTAAAATTTTAAATAGTACAGTAACAGTATAAATTTAGTATATATAAGTATAGATTTCTGGGAAAACGGCTGTTTTATCCGGGTGATAATACTTTAAAGTTGATTTTTTTCAGGGCTAATAAATTACGTGAAATCAGATTGGTGCATAGACTCGCGTACTCGCCAATACCCGATCCAGCATTTTACGCTGTATCAGAGACATTTCCGATACTGGTGTCGTATCAGAACAACTCTATCCCTCACTACAATGTCTGTCCATCTACTCCTCTAGGTCCTACTGTTCACTGTCCCTCTGCTCCTTGTCTCACCTTTAAAGGATAAATTTGGACCTCTCATAATTTGTCTCTTACCTGTAGTACTTGGACCCACAGACAATATTGACTTCAGAGTTAGCTATTGGAGATATTTTGACAAACGCCATTTGGACTCATTGTTAGCAGCAAGAGCCAACAGAGCTTGCTGTTTCAACAGACAGCTGACTCTGGAGCCAATATTGTCTGCAGGTCCAAGTGCTACAGTTATGTAAAAGACACATTATATACAGGTCCAAAATCACCAAACTCATCCTTTAAGCAGCTGAGCTCCCTCACTCCTATTTCAAAACAGCAGCTCTTCAAATTCTCATCTTATTAATGGCCGTGTAGACTGAGCCAAGATTAACAGAAATTTGCAGATTCCAGTGGTAATAATATAGGCTGGTATAAGCTAAGAGTCTTTTGCCAAGTCTTCATATTAACAAAATATGGCATACCAAAACTCAGAGTGTCTATACATCTCTACAGATAAACTGAGAAGAGCCAAACATATCATCATGACAGGACTAATGTTTAGCCTCTTCCACCTCGCTGGTGGGTCCATCATTACAAACGCATGTTGCGAGGCCAAGCTTTGTTAAAACCTACAGAACTTTATTTTAAATTCAAGTCAAGATCCTGAGGTTTCTAAAGGTACCAAATATGTAATGTTGAATTATTGTAATGTTGATTTTTTTTTTTCCATTTGTTGTAATGGTGCAGCAATAAAAAAAAAATGGTATCTTGGGTTTGAATATTTCACTCAATATAAGCAGCTATAGCTTCAATGAAGCTTTGAAGTGAGCAGATACAGAACATGTATGTGACATTGTCATACAGTATGGAAAAAATGTTTTTTATAACTTTTAAACTAGTTCAGGGGAAATTTAAGGGGAAAGTCAGGGTGCAAGGGGTTAAAGCATAGGAAAGGACTTGTGGCCCCTGCAGTGTTTGCAGCTGTGCTGTCCTGAACCAAGAATCACCATTTCTACTTTGCTTCCATGTCTTTATGTTCCTCTTCTCATCATCATGGGGAACAACACTGATTTGAGCAAACAATGTGGAGTCTGTAGTCCAAAGAATATAGCTCAACTGAATGGAGACACATTGAACTTATCAAGCCTCTGAGAAACCCAGACCTTAAGAGTGAGGTTGGAAAGCAATATAACATTTGGAAGGTCACCACTGACTTCTCATAGAGAGCAGAAAGCTTCTCCACTTCCATCTCCAAGAAGATGGAGATCCTCCGCTTCTACAGATACCAGTACTGGCAAGCCAGGACCCACATGCTTCTCCAAGAGAAATCAGTGGCAATCTTCACATCCCTCAAAGAGAAATGAAGGCCCCTTTGTGTTCCCCATTTAGAAACGCCTAGATTCCCCCCCATCCTCCTTCCAGAGACATCAGCAATCCTCTCCTCCTCTCCTGAAGGAAGCCAGTCAGAGCTCCTTCATTCCTCCACCAAATTTCCAGAGATGCCAGGACCCTCCCCTGACTTACATGTAATATTCCGCCACACTTTAGTCCAGAAATAGCAAGTTCCTCCCTGACACCAGTTCCAGAGTTTCCAGGTTCCTCCGTCCAAGATCCAGAGGCGCCAGGTCCCTCCCCCAAAATTTTTCAGAGCAATCAGGCATTCCTTCCTATTTAGAGCCTCCAAAAATCCAGATCCAGTGTACCACTCCTTTGCTTTGAGTATGGGAATGATTCAGTTCAGAAACGACAGCTCTCTACCTAACCCAAGTATATCGCATTTCCTCCTTGTGTCACTGCATTTCACTGCATTGCATCCCATACATTAAAATCAATTAATTTAATGCCCAAATTGTATCTACAGATGTTCCCCACATCTCCTAACAGATATTTACAGAAGTTGCAGCAGTGTTGCATATTAGACATGCAAGCAGGCTGTCTAACATCCATAGCTTTGGAGAAATAAAGGATTTGCATCAGCTGCTCCTCTTCTGGCGCATGACGAGACCATCTAGCTCGTACCACAGTAGATTTAGGATCAAATGCAATTTCCTCAAAATTGTATTAAGTCCAATGTGGCCTCCGAACTGCTGAGTGGGCCGGAACAGAGCCAGCAGTGTCAACTGTCCATTTGGCTTCAACAGAACTGTAATTAAGTGCTTAAACACAAACCTGATTGTTTAATGTTATTATATAATTGTTGTTGAAACACACTTTCATTTCTGGTGATTTGATTTCTATGTATAGCTTTACTTTCCTGTGATATCAGAGATACGGTTGAAATAAATGAATTTAATCATTCATTTAAATGAGTTTCACTGCCTTAATGAACCCACTCTGTGCAATATCTCTTGCTGTCATAAATCCACTGGCCATGGGGTTGGTGTCACTATAATTCATAGGAATAACTTTAGGTGTATATTGTAAAATGTTTTCTAAATCTTCTTCTAAACCTCAAAATGAAATCATACAGGACAGATCTATTAGCTCAGTCGTTCACTTGAGCTTGTGATAACTTTCGGCTTAACTTTGAACAGTCTAGAAACAAAAGATCTATTTGTCTTTGATTATTCTGGTATTGTTTTTTCCTTGTTTTGTTCCCACCAAGATGTAAACCAATTGCATACAGTCCCATAGGGTTAATTCTACCACTACAAGTACATTTGATAATGTTTTTAATTAACTGTGTTCAGATTCTATTACAGAAAATCTATTACAGAATCTGGAGGAGAATTTCAACGACATTTGTTTGGCTACACTCGATTAAGTTGCTCTGATTAAAACTAAAAGAAACAAATTCTGCAAAACTAAAAGAACAAATCAAAGTTTTGTTTGGATGAAGAAGGGCCTGTGTTATTATTATTAGAAAAAGCAGGAAAGCTGAACGGAAATGGAACAGCAAAATTAATTAAGGAATTAATGTCTGAATTCAATACTGCAGATAAGAATATAACAGAAAAGTATTTGTACACTATATATTCATATAAAAATAACACAGAACACCACTGAGAGATATTAGAAGTTTTGATTCGCTTTACCAAGAAAATTGTAAATATAGGTTATTATATGAATATTATATCACACTAATTATATTTGAACATTATTCACCAATAAGACTTCTTTAGGTTTACGACACCATCATTGGTTGTCGGAAATCATCTCAATCTTAGAGCTTTTGACGGACTAAATTGGTTTATGTTGTGTCTTTAGAAAACACATTTGGGCTAAATTCTCCACATTTTAGCTGCGGAGTACCTCAAGGTTCCATCCTGGGCCCGATATTATATCAACGTGCTTCCTCTTGGTCATAAAAATCATCAACATGGAATTTCTTTTCATCGCTAGATAACAGACTTCAGTATCTTAAAAAAAGGAATTTGTCTTATAGTGCAAGTTAAACAGCACAGTCAAAATGCACAAAATGTGAATCATTTATATGTATTTTTTTTCTTTACAATTTTGTTTTCTTTTTGGATGTAAAATGTCACATAATACTTGTTTACCTTTATGAAATATTGCATGATGATAAAATATTAATTACATTCAAGTGTGGGGTGTGTGTGTGTGTGTATGTGTGTGTGTGTGTGTGTGTGTGTGTACATTCTTCTCACCGTCAGATAAACAGCGGAGTACACACTCAGCGAAGCGTCCTTGGATGGGAAGGAGCGGCGGGCGTTCTCCACGGCGACGGGGTTTCCGGTGCAGATGTTGCCGTTGACGATGAACTGGTGGTTGAAGCGGCACTCGGTGCCGGTGTAGTTTGGCTTGCAGACGGACAGGAAGTAGGGCGAGAGGCCTCCGGTGACCACCTGACCCGCGTTGACAAAGATGTCCGTCGCAAACAGACCAAACGCAAACACACCTGGGACACACACACACACACACACACACACACACACACACAGAGCACAATGAGAAATTAACATACAAAATAATTGAAAATGCACATCCACTCACATGCAAATATACACACAAACACAGCAAATAAACACACAGTGTTGTGCATGAACGTGCTCATGTTTTTGATGAACGGTGAACTGAACGTATCCATTTGCAACTAATGAACGTGAACGTGAGCATCGTTAACTCCCGCGAGAGTTAACGACGCTCACGCACTGTGTTTTACGGCACCCGAGGATTTACGGCACCCGGCATGGCTAGTGCAGCTACCGGTACTGCTGAAGCCAGTTCATATGAATATTTGAAGGAGTTTTATGAACAAATCAGTACAGATTCCAAGGGAAAAAATGTCACATTTTTATGCAAATTGTGCCCGCCGGAAGCATATGAATCTATTTTATGTTTTTGAACTGCTGCATAATTTGGTTCATGCAGGCTAAATAAAATTTCCATTGCATCTACAGTATACCTTTACTGCACCTCTTTTTTTCACTTTCTGCATAATATGACACATTGTTTAAGTAGTAAAACATATACTCACATTGTTTTTTCTTGGCTTTTATAAGTAATCTCTGTCTGTGATTCTATAGTAGTATACAGTAATTTATTTAGTTTGGGAAGTGGGCAGTGGCAATGATTGGGGGCTGGGGATGGATGGGTAGGAGGAGGTTCTATTGAAAAAGAATAGCTTGGAGCAGCTCATTTAAAAAAAAAAAAATGGAAGAAATTAACATGAACTAGTTCATTTTAATCTGTGTGAACTGAACTTTGAGCTAGCTCTTGTGAAATGTGAACTTGCACAACACTGTAAACACACACATGCCTCACACACATTTACACTTTATACCATGTTCTGATCCATTTTTATGCCCAATAAAAGGTGCAGTCCACTTTTAAGTTATTTTGCAGCATGTACGCATCTGTCATTCAAACTGTAGTTTAGAGGGAGAGTAGAGCATAGGAGAGTAGATTAGAGTAGAGCAGAGTAGAATAGATTAGAGTAGAGCACAGCAGGGTAGAGCAATTTGGAGTAGTATTTCGAATTTAGAGTAGAGAAGACAAGAGGAGTGGAGTAGAGCAGTTCAGAGCAGAGTAAAGTAAGTAGAAGAGAGCACAGCAGAGCAGAAAAAAACTAGAGCAGAGTAAAGTAGAGCAAAGCAGAGCAGAGTTGAGTACAGTAGAAAAACGTACAGCAGAGCAGGGTAGAAGAAAGCAGAGTAGAGAAAAGAGGAAGCGTAAAGGGGCATAGTTTACATGTTATGTTTCACTAAACGTAACATGTAACATCTTTAATATTGTAGGGGCCACAATAGTAGGGCAGCGCAGAGTAGAAAAGAGTAGAGTAGAATAGAGTAGACCAGAAGAGAGTAGAGCAGAGCAGAGCAGAAGAGAGTAGGGTAGAGTAGAGCAGAAGAGAGTAGAGTAGACCAGAAGAGAGTAGAGCAGAGCAGAGCAGAAGAGAGTAGACTAGAGTAGACCAGAAGAGAGTACAGCAGAGAAGAAGAGAGTAGAGTAGAGCAGAAGAGAGTAGAGTAGAGCAGAACAGAAGAGAGTAGCGTAGAGTAGAGTAGAGTAGAGTAGAGTAGAAGAGAGTAGAGTAGAGCAGAGCAGAAGAGAGTAGAGTAGAGTAGAAGAGAGTAGACTAGAATAGAGCAGAGCAGAAGAGAGTAGCGTAGAGTAGAGTAGAGTAGAGTAGAGTAGAAGAGAGTAGAGTAGAGCAGAGCAGAAGAGAGTAGAGTAGAGTAGAAGAGAGTAGACTAGAATAGAGCAGAGCAGAAGAGAGTAGAGTGGAGTAGAGCAGAAGAGATTAAAGTAGAGAAGAGCAGAAGAGAGTAGTGTAGACTAGAGTAGACCAGAAGAGAGAGTAGACTAGAGTAGAGTAGAGCAGAGCAGAGTAAAGTAAGTAGAAGAGAGCACAGCAGAGCAGAAAAAAACTAGAGCAGAGTAAAGTAGAGCAAAGCAGAGCAGAGTTGAGTACAGTAGAAAAACGTACAGCAGAGCAGGGTAGAAGAAAGCAGAGTAGAGAAAAGAGGAAGCGTAAAGGGGCATAGTTTACATGTTACGTTTCACTAAGTAGTAGAGTAGAAAAGAGTAGAGTAGAATAGAGTAGACCAGAAGAGAGTAGAGCAGAACAGAAGAGAGTAGAGTAGAGCAGAAGAGAGTAGAGTAGAAGAGAGTAGACTAGAGTAGACCAGAAGAGAGTAGAGCAGAGAAGAAGAGAGTAGAGTAGAGCAGAAGAGAGTAGAGTAGAGCAGAACAGAAGAGAGTAGAGTACAGTAGAGTAGAAGAGAGTAGAGTAGAGCAGAACAGAAGAGAGTAGAGTAGAGCAGAACAGAAGAGAGTAGAGTAGAGCAGAGCAGAAGGGAGTAGAGCAGAACAGAAGAGAGTAGAGTAGAAGAGAGTAGAGTAGAGCAGAGCAGAAGAGAGTAGAGTAGAAGAGAGTAGACTAGAGTAGACCAGAAGAGAGAGTAGACTAGAGTAGACCAGAAGAGAGAGTAGACTAGAGTAGAGTAGAGCAGAGCAGAGCAGAGCAGAGTAGAGCACAGCGTAGAGAGTAGAGCAGAGTAGAGAACAGAGGAAGTGTAAAGGGGCTTTAGCATAGTTTAGCAATAATAATCAGGGTCACTTAACATGTTTCTACCATCTTTAACATGAAAAGGTCAGTTCACAGCAGACACACCGGTCTTAGAACAAAGCAGCCAGAAAACTCAGAGCTCCTGCTGCTGAAGAATCACACAAAAGAAAGGCGATCGATTGGTCTGATAGCATTAACTGCAGGAATAGAGGGGAGGGAGAGGAGAGGAGAGGAGTCTTGAAAAGCGAGGAGGAAAAAAAATTGAAAGAAAAAGGGAAGGGAAGCGAACGGCGGGCAGAGGAAGGAAAAGAGGACAGCGGCTAATATGAGTGATTGCGGCCGAACTCTCAGCTCTGCAGCCCAGACCGGGGCCAGGGGGGGCCGGGGGGGCCAGTGGGGGGCCAGGAGGGGCCAGGGGGGCCGGGATGGTCCAGCTCAGGCCGTGAAATATGACTGCTGATTATCTGGCCTGCTTAGCCATGAAATTACTCTGCTTTGTATTCTCATTCACTGGGTCTGCGGAGCGTTTGGGGGAGGGGGGAGTGGGGGAGAAATGGGTCGGGAGGGGGGGATAGGGACAGGATTGTGTGAAGGGCAATGAGGGAAAGAGAGGGGGAATTAGGGTGAGAAGAGAGAGGAGATGATGGAGGGAAAATAGAAAGGCGGGAGAGAGCGAGAGAGCCGGAAACTACAAGCCTCCATGATCCTGCAAATTTAGAAGACGGTACAGGAAGAGACGGGAATATAAATCATATGAATTACCTAATGTGTTCCTGATGAGTGTGTTATGAAGTGAAGTGGTTTTATTTATCAGTGAGCCATACAGTCCTGGTTAAGAGCGGCCAGGCCTCAAACTCTCTTACAGAAAGGAAGCATCACTGCGCCCAATTCAAAGGACCAGGTTTGTGGAAAAGTAGCTCGAAAATAATTTGATTATTATTCAATTATTTGATTGTTATTGTTTTTATTACACTGGATAGTTTTTATTACACTGGATAACACCACTTAGACACTTTGGACATCAAGACACTTTTTAAATCGCTTTATATTGTTTATGTATATTACCTTTATCCTTTCTGCACTATTTTTATTTTTATTATTTTTATTACCTTCCCTGCACTTTGTTCTGCTACTGCACTGTGCATTGCTGCTGTGACACCCGTATTTCCCCTAGGGGATCAATAAAGTGCATCTTAATCTTAATCTTAATCTTATTATTATTAATTTGGCTCTAATCTCATTGGGGAGAGTGACACAGGTGAGTGATTTCACTAAAAGACCTGTAATTGGTGTGATTTAGGTACAACTCTGGGCACTTGTCATCTGCAGAAATTCTCTGATGGCACTGCGATAGTGGGGAGGGAATATTAGGGGAGGGCAGGAAGAGGAACACAGGGGTGTGATGGGGGACTTTGTTGAGTGGTGCAAACACAACCATCTGCTGCCGGCTCCGAAAAGACTCCAAATCCCACTCAACTCCATGCAAGTCAATGGGACCACAAAAACAACTTCTCACTCAAAATAAAAAGTCTATCAACTTTTTCGACAAGAATGGTCTCTAAGATAATTTCACTTCTTCTAATGTGTGTCCATATGGCGATTTTCAAAATAATTGTGTCATTAACGGGATACAATGGTTATAAAACTGGGTTGTTTTCCTAGTGATTGACAGGTCGCCGATTACGAGCCAATATTGACATTTTACAGGCGGAGGAGCTGCGGCTGCAGAACTCGTAAACCCAAACTTTTGGCTTCAAAACGGCCCTTCAGAAACCTGTGGGTGACATCACACTCACTACTCCATCTGTTTTTACAGTCTGTCAGACACTGTGTGAGATACGGTCACTATCAGGCAATGTTTCCATCCACTACATGTCACTGTGACTAAACAGAAAGCACCTTCATT
Source organism: Centroberyx affinis (assembly GCF_046629955.1). Taxonomy (NCBI): domain Eukaryota; kingdom Metazoa; phylum Chordata; class Actinopteri; order Beryciformes; family Berycidae; genus Centroberyx; species Centroberyx affinis. The sequence continues at coordinate 15,422 of NW_027282567.1, read as the reverse complement.
AACAGGCTGATTCAGGTGCGCTACGCCAAGTCATTCCTGCCTGCTGCCATTAAACTTTTTAATGAGTCACGCATTCGCACACACACACAACTGTGTAACATATATAACACACACATACACACACACACACACGTGACATATGTAACAATTTGCACATATACTGTCCAACAAGCTGCTTTGCACATATAGGCTGCATTTGCACATATACAGTATGTTGTACATACATAGTTTATTCTTGCATTGTTATTTATTCTTTTTAATTTTTATTTTTTATTCTCCTAATTATGTACCTGATTTGGTGCTTTGTTTTGTCTATGTGTGGTGTCTTAAGTGTCTGCTGCTGTAACAATTTGAGTTCAATTCAAGCCTGCTTAATTCAGTTCAATTAATAAAGTTCTTATCTATCTATCTATCTATCTATCTATCTATCTATCTATCTATCTATCTATCTAACTAAAGCGGCCCTATTATACGTTTCCCTCCATTTATATACTGTACATATATGACCAAAGATGTTTAATGAAGACATTGCTAAAATTTGATTTTATTTGAGTGGTTAAATTCAAAGGTGTATTTTCAAGGCAGTTTCGGACCAACTCCAGTCAACGCATCACAACTGGACTCGGTCCTGATTGGCTCCCCTCACCATAGAATTCCTGAAATCCGTCCAATCAGGACAGTTTCCAGCATCTGAACTCTTTATCAGCAGGTTTACTTCATTTGAATTAGAGGAGCTGCTGCTTTCGGCCAATCAGAGTCCAGTATTGTGACTGTATCTTCAAATTCATTCAATAAATACACTTTCAACTAAACTACATTTATTTTTTTAGAAAATTATGAAGCAGATTATTCTTATTTGGAGCCATAGCATATTTGAGAGGAACAGAAATCATCGTCTTTTGGTGTGTGTAGGTGTGTGTGTGTGTGTGTGTGTGTGTGTGTGTGTGTGTGAAGGAGTGTGTGTTTCCGAGTCGCCAGCCTCTTGTGGGCACCATTAACATGAAGGACGTGAAAGTAGTTGTGAGTACTTTGCATCGTTAACTGTCTCACCTATGAAGCGTATGATGCGGCGGATGAGAGGGTTGAGATAACAACAGTCTCCAGTGACGATGGTTTTCTCCTGCGCCAACAGAGCTTCCCTCGTCGACTTCATCACGTACATGGACACCTCTCCGATGAAAATCTACACACACACACACACACACACACACACACACACGCAAACACACACACACACAAAACACACGCAAAACACAAAGGGAGTGCAAGAGAGACAGAGATGGACGTAAGATAGACAGAAATATGAAGATACAGAGAGAGAAATAAAGAGGAAGAGAGAAAGAGAAACACACACACACACTCACACACACACACACACACACACACACACAATGGGAAGAAAAACAGAACGTTAGGCACCACATTACAGGCCACAGGAACATTTTGCCCCCGTCTGGGCCGTGTACATAAGCCGTTGTGTTTTATAGGCGGCCTTTCTTCAGGTCCATTACTGTGGACATTACATTAGGCCTAATGGAAAAACTGCTGCTGGACACACAAAATAAAGTTCTTTGCCAGCTGCCTGGGGTGAAGCAGGCCGCTACAAAAAGGTGTGTGTGTGTGAGGCTGAGTGAGAGTGTGTGCATGTGTGTGTGTGTGTGTGTGTGTGTGTGTGTGCGCATGAAAAAGTTTGTTTTGAGCCCCAGGACAGGTAAGAAAACTCTGTGTTTTCCGGAGCATCCCCCCCTCATGAATGCTGTTTTATCATCAACAACATGTTCTTGTGAATGTGAATCTAATCTATTTCTTTCTATGTGGCTGGGAGCAGCAGGAGTGACTGATGTTGTGATGTTGTGAAACTCAAAAAAAAGAAAAAGAAAAGAAAGGAGAGACAGCACTCATAAAACAGTAATAAATGTTTTTAAGCTCTGCTGGGTTCACTCTTCTGCCTGACTTTATCAGCATGAAATAAGCTGAACACTGACAGCTTCAAACTATTTTCAAGTGGATTATGACTGACACAAAGCATGCAAATACTGAATGAGACTATCATCAAATGCATCATGACAGACAGAAAGATCCATTTCAGATGTATAATAACCGAGAAACATCTGTCTTCAAAGGCGATATGAACCAAAAGAAAGGCATGTATCTTCAAATAAGACTAAGACTGAAAAGAGCAAAAAAACGGAAAGTGAAGACAGCTTGTCCTGTACCATAGTTTGATATCTAAGTAATGACTGGAACAACTAATAATGTATTTGTGCAGCAGGACAAGGTGTATAAAGGATAATATATGCAGATATGTCACGAAATGCTGTGAAGCCAGGCTTATTTAACTTTACAGGAAACTCAACATGGAAGATTTGATCAAAATGCACAAGTAATAATTCAAAGAAAATTATTCATTGACCCCAATTATGTAAAGCATGCATAAATGCAAAGATCAACGATCCATGACAACCAAACAAAAACACTATCCTCCACAACAGTGGTGGAAAACGTAATCAAATCCTTTACTTAAGTAAAAGTAGCAATACCATAATGGAAAAATACAGTCCTGCATTCAAAAGAATTAGCAGTAAAATGTACTTAACTATCAAACGTAAAAGTCCTCATTCTTCCAGAGTGTTAAATTATTGATGCATTAACCTGTAAGAAGTATTTTAATGTTGTCGGTCTAACTGCTCCATGCACTGTTGGGGAGTTTAAACTCTAACAATGCAACATATTTTATGAGCTTATTGTATGTTTTGCATGTAAAACCTTATTCTGCAAAGTAACTAGTAACTCCAGCCGGCAGATCAATGTAGTGGAGGACAAGTAGAAAGTCTCACAACATGGAAATACTCAAGTAAAGTGCCAGTACCTCAAAATTGTACTTAAAGGATAAGGCCGGTGTTTTTTAATGCATTGCTTACTGTCAACAAATCCTATGAAAATAACAAAATCAACAATGCGTTTGCTCTACTCCCGTTACTTTCTGACTTCCCATGTTCTCTTTTTAGCCTTCAACCCGGAAGTCACTGGCTCCAATTGTAAGCTAAAAACCTTTAAATACAGCTCACAAAGACATAGTTTACATTTAAAAAATCGCTAACTGTTACCATGAAAAGTCAGGCTGTTGTACAAATTCTTCTTCTTCTTCTTCTGTTTTTAACCGTTTTTTTTAATACAATGGAGTTCTATGGCTGCTGGGACATGGCTGCATTGGGCACCGGCTACATGGACGAGACTTCGAGACAAATCATTGCTGATTTTGTTATTTTCATAGGATTTGTTGACGGTGATTAAAAAACACCAGCCTTATCCTTTAAATACAGTACTTGAGTAAATGTACTTAGTTACTTTCCACCTATGCTCCACAATAAGCCTGTTTTTCATGTTGGGTCACAAATTCCAGTTACTGTACTTTGTGAAAATTGGCAAATAAAGTAATCTAATGTGTTATGATCCTATACACTTATGATACTCTTATCAGTCACTTTTGGCATGAAGTGAACTCAGGTGTTCCTTCACCTCCAGTGACTGTCTGGCTGTCATTGGCAAACAAAGGTATTAAATTAAAATTAAAATCTCATCAGTCTGTGATCACATTTCCCTCCTCAAACTTAACGCTCCTCATCAGCGGCTCTTCATATTTCCCATTTCATCCTCTACGATCACGTTAAGAGTTTATCTGACATTTCCCAGCAATTAGTAATTAGGTGTGCCTCGGAATATTTGTCTCACTAGAGTCTGCTTCGGCGTTAAAAAGGTTAGCTATCATTGATCCATCATCCTTCGATCCGTTCATTTATCCCCCCCAGTCTCAACACGGGTACAAATGTCATAATAACTGACTGGAAACAACTTTCTTCAAATGCATCATGTCTGAAAACTGAGCAACAACTTGACATTCGCGCGGACCGTGTGATGCGGTGAGATGTCTGAGAAGAAAATGAAAAGGTTAAACAAAGGACTCGAGAAAAAAAAAAGAGAACAGTTACACAAATGTTTCACTGAGGGTGTAATCCTCAGAAATAATTCACCAGGCTTGGAAAGAGAAAACAGGCTTATGATTTGATATTTTGATGACACACACTCGCCTATCCAGCAGGTCGGAAATGAACAGCGGAAAAAACAGCCTTAAAAGTTCATAAAACGTCTTCTTTTCTTTACTTTGTTCGCTAAAGAAGCAAAACAAAACTCAAAAACAAGACTCATTAATTACTTTGAATTGATCTCAGTCAAGGACGCAAAGTCTTCCTTTGTAAACTTTGTGTGGCAGCAAAACTCTTTCTACAGAGAAAAACACAACATCCAGTTTATCAAAGCATCTGATACAGAAACACAGAGATGAGAAACTCAGGGAGAAACAAGGAGCCGCTGCTGCCAACGAGACACAAAGCAATGGAACGAGGAATGGAACTGATTACTGCTGCTGCTGAGGAATTAGGAAAGTAATGAGTAATACGTTTCATATAACAAAAATGTTTAAATGAGTAATGAGTAAAGAGTAATTGATTGATGTGGGGGAGTTCATGATGACCAAAATACTTTAAAATACTCCAAATAAACAGTTATCATTGGCTTCATTTATTTCCTTCCTCAAACATCACTATTTGTTGGAAAGGCTAATGATGAGAGGGAAAGGTAAGGGGCTTTTACTGGTAAATGGGAAAAACTATCAGTTATAAAGGCATGGGATTTTGAGCTTTGATATGTCCTGTTTTTGTATTCTTCTGTTCCTGTTTTTCAAATTTTTTTAGTTTTTTTTGCCTTTTGAATTGGTTTTATTTATAAAAACTGTAAATGGAGTGTATAATACTTTATTATGTTCTGTTCTTTTATGTAACTTTATACGTTTTATTTATGAATAAGCTTATACTATACCTGCATTTGTTTATATCAGTTAGATTTTCTCTACCTTTTTTCTTCATAACTGGGCCGTGATCTCCATTCTGTCTAGTTAATATACTTTGTTTTTCATTTGTTATATTTACAGTATTTTTCTTATCTTTTCTGATGTCTCTACATGATTATGTTTTTTTCTCATTTCATTTCTGTGTGTTTTTGTGTTGTATTGTTATTTTTGTTAAGTAAATAAATTTAAAAAAAGAGTAATTGATTACATTTTTCTGGGAAACTTGCAAGTTCAATGAAACTGCCCCGAAAAAGTACCAAAATGTCCCTGAAAATCAGATCAATGGGGCCTTCTGGAAAAAACGAAATTTCTTAGCCTGCTATCCACGCTTCAGTTCATTCACTCATTCATCTATTCATCACCTAGTAGTATTTTTCTTATGAGTCGGGACCCAAAATTAATCATCAGCCTTTTTCTGTCGGGTCAGCGCATAACGAGAGCCACAACATGCTTTCATTATCTCGGTTCTCAGGGTTAAAGACTCAATTTCTGACCAGGTTTACACACCCAGGCGGTCACGTGACCCGTCTAAACCCCCTGCAGCCTCCCATTGGTCCGGCCATGTGGAACATCCTGCATAAATTACTGCCTCCTTGCTAATTGGCCACCATCCCAGCGTTGTCATCATTAATTCTCATTGGCCGCTTCTCTGGTTTATGACGCATGTGGAGACACAGCGATCTACAGTGTCGGGCACAACTTAACTACCTGACACAGCACTCTCAAAGGGCACAATTAAAAAGTTTGGGATGGCTTACAGATGGATAAAGAGACCGTGGAACAGAGAAACCACAGATGCAAAATAGAGAGAGAGAGAGAGAGAGAGAGATATGGAAATATGAGAAACAACCGGCGGTGTTAAACATAACTTAAAAACAGCTGACACAGCACTCTCCGGGGAGCGATGTGATCAGGGGCGAGCAGCCGTTCATCTCATTACACATGGATGAGTTTTATGTCAAAAAAGCTGAAATCCTGACAAAAAAAAAAAAAAACGCCTGAAAAATCACATCACTGAAAGACAAAAGAGAAACTCAAAACAAGATTTAAAAAAAAAACACCCTTTTTCTGATTGTGAAAAAAACAAATCAAGATTTCTATTTATTTATCTATTGAGGACCAAGACTTGGTTATGCACCGTGGTTTTACTGCCCAGTCGGTATACAGTAGGTGTCCTTTTTTCTTTTCTTTTTTCTTTTCTTCCTAAAATCAAATCATGAGCGCAGAAGAGCCTGTCAAACCTGCACAGAGATGCACTCTCACCATGTCAACTGGAAATAATATTTTCTGTCATATTTCCCGGCCAATTTAAGCACTCTTTCTGGGTCTTAAACCAATTTATTGTATTGTGTGTGTGTGTGTGTGTGTGTGTGTGTGTGTATGTGTGGAATCGCTGATGTGTCTGCACACCAATTAGCAACACCAAGAAAAACATTCTGCACATGTATTGTGTTTTGCTGAATAAAAGTGATTCTGATTCGGTGATTCTGGTTTTATTCCAGCTTCATTTAACAGCGTGGGAGCAAAGAGAGACGAGGCACATGAAAGCAACACAACAACAAGGCGACACACGGAAAACAGCAGGAAAACAGTAATATCTCATTAAAAGTAGAGCGGTAATTTGTGTCCAAAAACCTGAAATCTTTAACAATCACATCCCTGATTATGTTTCTATTGCAATCTTAATAGACAGTGAGGGTTTCTGTATGGAGAGGAGCTGAAACTTGAGATATGAAAAGTCACTTATGGTGCCAAGTAGCGACAGCCTGCCATAACGCTCCTCAGTTTAGGCATTTCTGCCAAACTTCTGATTTTCTGTATAGCTTTCCATAGGAAATGACAAATAGAATAGGAGCAGTAAAGAAGCTGACATGTGACAAAGCGCTTGCAGGCAATTTAAAACACCAAATTCCTCCAGTAAGACGAAGAAAAGGCTTTATACCTAACTTCCAACTTGGTAAACCTTCTTTGTTTTAGCTAACAAATATCTAATAGAGTGCCACTGTAGACCATGCTTGCATATTTGAATAGAAACATCAAGTCAAGAGTGTAAGTTTTGGGAGACCTGGTTTCATTTTTGGTGTGCCATACGATACTTAATACTGTTCCTACACACACACCACTTCTGAAGCTTTTGATAGGCTAATCTACAGCTGTTACATTTTAAATTGGGTTGAGCTATGGTGGTTGTGATAGGGCTGGGCGATATGGTTAAAATCAATATCAGGATAATCATATGGATTTTTTTCGATATCGATATATATCACGATATGGCTCGCGTGTGCAAAATCACGTTAAATAATCAAATGAATGTTCATCCCATTGAGCCGAATAGTAAAGTTAGGGTGTGATGTCAAACAAAACTGAAATTTTCAAATAAATGTTCCTTAAAGAAAAAGTATTTTTGCACACCTAAAAGTCTTTGAGTGACAGATGCATAGGGCAAAAACCAAAAAGGTAGATACTGAGAGAGAAATATAATCCCGCACTGTCCACACTTACATAATACCTTCATCAGGCAAACATGTGTGTGTGATGTTTACCTGATGAAGGTCCTATGACTGAAACATTGCAATAAAGTATAATGCAAGTGTAGACAGTGTGCGGTTTTTAAGTAAAATTAGCTTGTTATCATCAGTTTAGACAGCAGAATTGTATGTCACGATATCCAAAAATCACCATGTCATGACAATATGATTCCACTGAAAGACGATAAACGATAATATTGAATTATCGCCCAGCTCTAGGTTCTGATGTAACTTATGAATGAAAATAAAGCAACAAAAGCCGACGTTCATCAAGTCTCCTGCTCACAATCATCCTTCACACGGATTTGGACACTTCATGGTTGACGCTTTGTGTCTTCGTATCGCTGTTGACAGGTGAAATCCTCGTGTCTCCAAAATGTCAACTTTTCAGGAATAAAGAAAAGCATTCTTGCTTTTATCTTGAGCACCTTGCATTTTTCAGTTTATTCACTTGGTTTTAAACGGCTTTCATAAAACCAACGGATGCAGAATTTCCTCATCCTGTAAAGGACTTCATGATGATTATCAGTTGAAGTTAAAACATGAAATTAACAAGAATTTGAGATTTTCACCTGACAGCAACGATATGATGCAGCCTATCAGCTCCTTGGTAACAGTGTAGGTATCCACCAATAGGAATAAGTGATCAATCCACTTGGTGCTAATAGATGTGAATAGATGCTAATAGATGCGAATACACTGATGCTGAGTTATTGTAATGACGATAGTAGATGTGAATCTTTCACTTTAACACTGTGCTGGGCTGCCACAGAGAGAGAGAGAGAGAGAGAGAGAGAGAGAGAGAGAGAGTGTGTGTGTGGGTGTGTGTGTGTGTGTGTGCGTGCATGTGCGTGCATGTACGTGCGTGTGTGTGTGTGTGTGTGTGTGTGTGTGTGTGTGTGTGTGCATGTGTGTGCATGTGTGTGTGATTTTGTGGGGGGAGCAAAAGTCCCGCTGACCATCCAAATGACTCATTGATTGATTCATTGATTCTGATAAAGTCGACTTATTTCTACTGCGGTCCTTAAACAAGAACCTTAAAACAAGATTATGTTTAGCTTCTGACATTCAGTAATGCTATGCATGTGAACCACACTGTTACTGTTACACTGTTGACCCTCTGTTTCCTTTTTGGAGACCTGACTCCCTGCAGGACAGACAGTAAAGACAAAGCCAGTGGTAAAGCACTGAATTAAATATTCAAAGAAACCTCTATCAGTTGCACATTATGCCTGAAGTGATCTGGTGCAGCATGTCAGTGCTTCCCTAACATGTGTGCTGTATGATGCTAAAACATAGTAAAGGCCTGTCAAAGCAACAGCTACTTAAAACAGACTGAACACATTTTCTGGGATTGACTGGTCTTGTCCTTCACATTTGGATCCAATGTGAAAGGAAAAAAAAACATAAATAAATTGCAATATTTTACACTCGAAGCAGGCAAAAGCAAATAGTCTTCAAAATGTGTGTTTGACAGGGTTTGAATAATGAACTGGCCCAGATGCCCAGCAGCATATGGTGTCTGGTTTGTTATGCTGGTCCTGGATCAACAGGCATGGAGGGAAGCTGACCCCTGGTGGCTGAGACTCGCTACTACAGCCTGGGGACAGGAAGGGGAAACAGCCACAGACCTTTTCACAAACATGGCCGACGTACTTCCACTTCTTAGCAGGTTATATTGTCAGGGGCCGTGTCCACAAACATTCAGAGATGTTTGATGCATTATGCCTTTATCTGGGTGAACGCAGTAATGTTATTATACTTTACTAATTTGATGAAGGTGAAAATGGCTCAAGACTCAGTAGTATTAGTATAATTTATAGACTATATTGGCAAGCCTATATGAATAGGATTTTTGAACAAGAGTATATTGCCGATGATGCGGATGTGTGTCCCATCAGTGACCAGACATTACAGAGAAAACTCACTGTGTCCATAGCTGCTGTTTTGTCGGTGCACAGTGCAAACATCCAGTGGGAATTAAACAGGCTGCGTCACAATATGAGTCTGTGAAGGAGCTGTGATTGTTTGTGTGATTGTTCTACTATGTGGTTGAATAAACCTAAATTATCACTGCTGCATTGTTTGCCTGTTGCTAAATATCTTAACATTGTGATGACTATATAACAATCGCATTTATGTGTCTTTTCTGCGTCTTTCAGCCATTTCCTCCTCTCCTTAAGAAACTCCTAAGCTCCTAAAAGTCCTCCTCTCTACTCTTAACACTTTTCCACCTTAGGAGCTCTCTTAAGGGCTAAGATGCTTTGTGAATAGCTTTACTAGGATTTAGTCTTACTTTTAAGGGGAAATTCATAGAAAACGTCATCACTCTAAGAGTTTTCTTAGAATTTCCCCACTAGGACCAACTCTTAGTACTAGGAAGCTTTGTGGATACGGCCCCAGATCACTTATTCTGTGTTTCAGTATAGATTATAACACAATACAGTTGTTGTCACTGACATATCTTTCTGTTTCTGTTCTGTCAGACGACTGCAACACTATAAAACAGTGATTTGATTGAGAGTCACAAAATGGTAAAAGGCACAGAAATTACCGTTAGCCAGTTAGCATTTTGTGAATTAGAGTCGTCTGACAACAGAAACAGAAAGATATGTCAGTGACAACACCTGTATTGTGTTAGAATCTATGTTGAAACAGAATAAGTGATGACAGACATTCAGAGGAGACAGAAAGTTCACTTCTTAACACTGCTGGCAATGGTGAGAACTGATCTAGAACCTGTGGAAGTACGTCAGCCATGTTTGTGACAAAGGGTCTATCGCACTATATGCAACAGCCAATTACTGTAAGACTATAACTCCACTCTAAAAAATAATTGCTTAGAAAATGTAAATGTTGTGATAAGATGATCTGTCATTGAACATTTGAGAAAGGATAGGCGGAGAGGCCTCAGCCACAATACATGCTGTTCTCTATTTCTCTCTTTGTATGGCAGAGGTGTGACCAAGTCAAATTTGCTCGAGTCCCAAGTCAGTCTCAAGTAGATTACCAAGTCAAGTCCATGTCATTAATGTCAAGTCCCAAGTCTAAATGTAACACCAAGTCAAGTCAGAACAAATCAAGAGTCTAGTATCAATTTAATATCTTAAAGAAAACTAAATATCTAGGACTTTTCAATGCAATATGGTTTTAATAGGATAAAAACTTGGTAAGAGCATCATGAGTTTGATTTCTATAATCAGTTTCAACTTCAATAAATTCAATCATTCCATACAAATTCAGAAAACAGAATTTAAATTCAGTCGTCTGCTGGAACAAATCTCATCACTTTCAATCTAAGTCATTTACACAAACACAAGATCTCAAGTCAAGACTTTAGAAACCTTTTCAAGTCATCAGAGTACAAGTCAGAGTCAAGTCCCAAGTCACCAGAACCCAAGTCAAGTCAAGTCTCAAGTCTTCTCTTCATGCATAAAGTCAAGTCTCAGGCAATTAAAACTGGGACTCGAGTCTAAGTCATGTGACTCTCGGCCCCACCTCACAAATCATATACAAACTTAGGTCATGACATCATATTCCCTGCCAGAACTTAAACTGCACCTTGAAAAACGTAATATGAAATCTTTTACATATCGTTACAGTCCGCTGGTAAATGTGGCTCACAGCAAAGTACAGGACAGAGCAAGAAAATTGAAATCCGTGCCGCTTGCTGTAAAATATGTGTGCCAAATTTATCAGTTGACCCTAAAGGTTCGGGAACGGTCCTCGGTCATGTTCTGCCCGGTCTACAGTTTGTATTTATACTGATAAGCCAGGCAACATACTGCCAGAATTCACAGTGGAGTCTGAGTTCACATTTTTTTTTCTTCCATGCAAAGGCAGAGAGAGAGAAATGCAGCAGGGCTGGACACAGTCAGTACTGCTGCATATGGGATGGACTGTGACGATGAAAATATACATGTCTGTGTTTCTATTTCCCCCCCTCCCTCCCTTCCTCTCTCTCTTCCTCATAATAATACCAGAAGTTTCAAATGTGAAAATCTGAAAACAGTGAAAAAATTAGTGTTTTTTCAGAGACAGAGAGGGTGAGAGACTAAGTAAATGCATGAATGCCATATCTAATTAATGTTGTATACTTTCCAGCATGCAGCAGAATTATAGCATAATTATTTTAAGTAGCGCTAATCTAACAGCCAACTTTTTTTTTTAGTTTAGTTCAGTTTATTGTATGTACACTGCAAAAAAAGACAAGTTGTCCAGTGATTTTATCTTGTCTCCAGACCTATCAGCTTATTTCATGATATTTTTAGTCAAATTATCTCACTGAACTGACAGATAATCTTGCTGGTTTCAATAAATCTTGATTCACTTGATTCATGCCAATATGACTTCTTTCAAGAAATCATCATAAAACAATGAAGAAAATCTGTAAACAAGAAACTTTCTCCAAGACTATTTCACTTTTACCAAGTAAATGTCCTGAAATAAGTTACATTCTCCTCGAAAAAAAAACCGTCAAATTTGTTGAAACCAGAACAATTATCTGCCAGTGCAGTGAAATGATTTCACTAAATAAAATCCTAAAATAAGCTTGATGAGTCTGGATACAAGATACAGATAATTTGTCAGTTTTTGCAGTGTATTAAGAAGAAAAAAAACCATTATGTAACATAATAAAAAAAAAACATTATGCAACATAATAGTGAATGGAGATGGCGTATAAAACATAGAGATTTGGAGTTGAAAACAACAACTAAAACATAAACAGGAGGAGCCAAAAAAAACCCATAGGGGCTTGACAAGTGGCCCGCCTGTTGTGACGCAACCAAAATAAAGATAATCAGAACCAATAACATAGTGCAGATCAATACATAAAGGGACAAAAGAAAAAAAAAGTTACTGAAAAAACATACACAAAACAGAAAACACAGGTGCTAAAGTGGTGAATATGTAAAGAAAGCTGAGTATTTATTTAGACACACTACCAGTCAAAAGTTTGGACACATGCATTTTTCTTTATTTTTACTAATTTCCACATTTTATAATAATAGTAAAGACATCAAAACTATGAAATAACACAAATGGAATTATGCAGTGACCAAAAAAGTGTTAAACAAATCAGATTTAGATTTAGATTTAGATTCTTTAAAGCAGCCGCCCTTTGCCTTGATGGAAAGGCAAAGGCTTTGGAAAGAAATTCATACATAGGATCAACTTCACTATTTATATTTGTCCAAGAAACACATTTCAAGCATTTAAGTAGAAGCCTTTAGATCAGACAGTGGTTCTAAACGTGGGGTCCGGGCACCACCAGGGGTCCTTGAGGGCATCCCAGGGGGTCCCCAGCAAATTGATGAATCGTTAAACTTCATTATTTCATTTACAAGAACAATTATACAATGTAGAAGACTGACTATTTTGATCATAGTTTCTCTGTTACCTCTCTTCCTACAATACAGATAGTCATGGAGTTCTGGACAAAATCATATCTAACAATAAAAAATATTCTCAGATTTGGGTCCGAGGGACAAAATCGCATCAAAGTGGGGGTCCGTGGCCCTAATGTGGACTAAATTAGGGGTCCTTGATATGAAAAAGGTTGAGAACCACTGCTTTTAAGAGAATGAAAAACAGGTGGGTCCAGACTGTGGACTGGTAGTGAACAGCGGGGGGGGGGGGGGGGGGGAGGAGACCTTCCAAACTGTTTTTCCACAACACAAATTAGAAGTTTTTTTTTTTTTTTTTTTACTCACTATAGCGGTGGGGGCGGCGGCGACCACGCAGTACAGGATGAGCGGAGGGATGAAGCCGGACTCCTCCGTCCCCGGGTACGGCTTCATCAGCTCGGCGTCGTTGCAGAAGAAGCCCTGCACGCGTGCACGCCGAACAGGTCCGTGCACTCCATGTAGTAGGCCAACAACACCGTGCCGGACATGATGACGAGCTGGAAGAACAGCATGGCGGAGAGAGAGAGAGAGAGAGAGTTGGAGGAGGAGGAGGAGGAGAAGGAGGAGGTTAGTTGTGCGTCAAAATTCGCAGAAGGCTGTCTCCTTGATTCAGTTTCTCAGCTTGTTTACACGCTCGGTTCCCTGGACGGGGTTTTTGTAAAAATCCCTAAAAAAATACTCAGAGACTCAAACTCTCTTCTTCTCCTCTCCCAGCTGAGACTTCTGTCACACAGGTTTTAATACAAAACCTCTATAACCACATCTCTCTCTCTCTCTCTCTCTCTCTCTCTCCTCGTCCTTCTCTCTCTCTCTCTCCTTCTTTCTCTCTCTCTCTCCTCCTCTCTCTTTCTCTCTCTCCCTCTCAGTTTCCGGTTTCTCTCTCTCTCTCTCCTCCTTCTCTTTCTCTCTCTCCTCTTTTTCTCTCTCTCCTCCTTCTCTCTCTCTCTCTCCTCTCTCTGTTTCCGGTTTCTCTCTCTCTCTCCTCCTTCTCTTTCTCTCTCTCTCTCTCTTCTCTTTCTGTCTCACTCTCTCTCCCTCTTTCTCTCTCTCCCTCACTCTCTCTCCCCTTCTCTCCCTCTTTCTCTCTCTGTCTGTCTCTCTCCCTCTTTCTCTCTCTGTCTTTTTCTTTCTCCCTCTTTTGCTCTCTCTCTTCTCTCTCTCTCTCTCTCTCTCTCTCTCTCTTCCGTCTCACGCTAACTTACTCTGGTTTTCTGGTCCCCCCCCTCCTCACGCTCCCCCCACCACTCTCCACCTCCTCTCCTCTCCTCCCTCACCCCCTCATCCTTTTATCCCTCTCACATCATCTTTTGTCTCTGGCCTCCTTTCGCTCTCTTTACAGAATTGGCTGCAGGCAATATGTTTTTTTTATTTTTTTTATATGGTATCTTTAGTCGCTGATAACAAACCAACACGAATAGAGGAATAGAGACTATGAGACGGCACACAGCGATGCTTTGAATGTGTTTTTTGAAAACAGAGGGAAAACCATTTGTGTTATTTAGCCACTTAGATATATTGACAGCCAGCCAGGCCACCTGTTGGTTGTTATATCAAAGCAATGAGCAATATGTTTTCATATTTCAAAGCTAGAGAGGCTGTCCCATAATAAAAAGGTCACCACTTTGATGTAATGTGTCCTTTAGTAAGTAACTAAAATTGTATTTATATAGCACATTTCCTACACAGCAAAACGTAAACAAGGAAAACAGTACAAATTGATTAACATACATATATTAACATACATTCACATACATATATACTGTATACATTCACACATTGACACTGAATCTACTAATACTCAGCTGGGATTACAGCATCAGCTGAATGCCTTAAACCAGTGGTTCTCAACGTGGGGTCCGGGGACCACCAGGGGTCCATGAGCAGGTTCCAGGGGGTCCCCAGCAAATTGATGAATTGTTAAACTTCAGAAATATTTCATTTACAAGAAGTTACAAGTTACAAGAAGTCCCATAAGTATCTACAATAGAGATACTTATGGGATTCTGGACAAAATCATATCTAACAATAAAAATATTCTCAGATTTGGGTCCAAGAGACAAAATCTCATCAAATGGGGGTCTGTGGCTCTAATGTGGACTAAATTAGAGGTCCTTGATATGAATAAGGTTGAGAATCACTGCCTTAAACATTCAAAAATGTTGAAGTCATAACATATGTCAGGAGGGAAGAGAAGAGAGGAGGGAGGGGGAAAGGAGGGAAGTTAAGAAGGAAGGAAGGCAGGACAGAAGGTATGGAGGAGGGGAAGACGAAAGAAATGAGGAAGGATGAAAGGAAGGAAAGATGGAATTAATAAAGGAAGGAAAGGAGGAAGATGTAAAGAAGGAAGGAAGTAAAAAAGTAAATAAAAACAGAAGGAAGGAAGGAAGGAAGGAAGGAAGGAAGGAAGGGTTTCATGGAGTCTCACTACAGAGATCATCTCACAGTCTGAAAGCACAATGCAAAGTTTCCCAGTTGCTGAAGGATTTTCAAGGATTATTATCACAAAAGCGATGATTTCACAGCAGTTTTTTTTCTGGCAAAAACGGTGGATTAGCAAATTAGCCAATTACAGATCAAATT